>NW_008581108.1:0-28636 GCF_000691845.1 Merops nubicus | reverse complement strand
CTGGAGTCCTGCTGCCAGCTGCAGCTTCACCTCTCCATCCATTGAGTGAGGCTGCAGCAAGGCAGAGAAATCCCAGGCATTAACAAGTGAGATATGATAGGCCTGAGTATGTGACCCCTGAAAGACACCAAAAGCTACATCTGGATACCACCATGGGCAGACTGCAGACAGCAAGCGAAGAATCCCCATGCGAGTCTCATGGCAAAGATACGCATCCATAGACAGAAGTGACATTGCATGCAAGTGAGAGATTAATTTCCCCCATTTCTCTAACCATTAGATGTGTAGTTTGCTTATGCCATGGGACTGGCAAAGCAGTTTTGGAGTCACACCAGCAGAAAGAAAGGTAGATTTTTCAAAGAACCGTCTTTAAAAATTGCAGCATCAGCCCAAAGGAAATGCACAGTGATAGAAGACACATAGTTGAAAACAAAATTTTAAAATACATATAAATGCATTTCAGCTGGCTTCTTTTATTAAAATGCTTGAAATTTAAATTTGAATGCACATCCATCTGTCTCAAGGATAAGTTTGATATAAGCTCTTATTCCAATTTACATATGTCTTAGTTTGCAAAATGTCTCCTGAAACTCATGCTAAGTAATGCACAGAGGAAGTAATGTGTTTATCTGCCAAGGATACAGTAACCCTTTCACGTGCTTTTTGATAAAAGACCTAAAGAAAGTACTTCAGGCAATGCTGCTCAAGATGTTGCATATCTCTAAGTTCCTCACCTTGAATCAGTTTCTCTGAGAGCAGAAAAGGTCAAATTATATACTAGAATTACAATCTCTAGTGATTAAATCCTGGCCCTTGTGTCACTTCTCTCTGTAGCTCCATCAAGTCCTCCTTGTTCTTTCAGGAGATTAACAAGTGATTAATTTCATACATGTTGCTACCAGGAGCTATTTTTATTGGAGAGGGTGAGGTTACCAACTCTTCTCTATCTAAATTTAAAAGATAAAAATTGAGGTTTCAGAAAAGAATGCATCAACAGCCTTTTCTTCACCATATACCTTCCTGTTGAAGGAGATGAATAAACACCATCCATGTGCATACACTTATACACTTTATGAAAAAGCATTTATTTTATGAAGGAGTATTTAATACAAAATCTTCGCCTGCTAAAGAAACAACCACATAGCTGACATGAATTGCTACTGTTAAATGACCAACTGGGATGTCCTCACACAGGCCAACCACAGTCCTAGTAAATTTATTCTTTGCTCATGAGAAAAAGGCTTCAAGTTTCTCTCGCTATTACCATTTATGGGCTTATCCACAAAACACTGCAAAAAAAATTGTTCAAAGGTAGTTGAGAAATTGCCCAGGAACTAAGAAACCTGCACCCTGGGGATAGATACAGCTCGAAACAGGGTTTTGTGTGATTTGCTGCTTTGTGCTGCATGTGTGTAATTACAGCACTTAGGGTAACACTTGGAATGTGGTGAGGTATGGCCCCACAGGAGGGGCCTGAAAAACCTCTTCAAGATGCCCTATATTTTGCCTGTGCACATACCTGAAAAGTCCCTGTTCACATCATGCTTTTGTTCACACTGAAAATACATGCAGTCACATATTGAAGCTATTGCAGCAGAAGAACATAAACTCTGCTAACCTGTTCAGTGTGAGAACACCTTCCTTGCCATCTTTCTTCAGCCTCTTTAGGCTGTAAACTAAGCTACAAAGGCTAGCTGCAGGATATATTCAGCCAAAAGTCCTACAGTTTTATTTCTGTATCCTATCTGCTTTTGCACAACTCTACCTCCTGCACAACATTTCATCTCTTTGTCCTGTAGACAGCTGCAGATCACCCTCAGTGCTCTTTTTTGTACAGAACTGTTGTCTTGTCCCTCATTAATCTCTTCAACATGGCCTCCCCAAACTCAAGAGTTTGGTCAGAGAAGCACAGCCGCAGGAAGGAAAACATTTGCCATGCACTGTATTTTGGCACAATTAATCAGACCATCCACTTCAATGGTGTGATTTTGCAGCAGATTTCTTGCCTGGGCATTCACTAAAATCACGAGTGATTTCATGTTTAAGGCTTCAATGGTAAATCTACATTAGCAAGCAATTTTACCCAGGAGGAATGGAGCAGTAGAAGGAAGTAGCTGGAGCTACGACATAGGCAGTTCAAAGTTTTACTGCGGACTCATTTCCTGAGCCAGATACTCCCAGTACGCATCTGATGGGACCAAAAATTCCTTGAGACTCTAATGTTCTCATGCCAAGTGGAAGGACATGGGTGTGCAGCTGGAGCAGAGTCTGAAAGGAACTTAGTCTTACATTCACCAAACTGCTCCACAGTCTGCAGCAACACATGCTGAACTTCATGCAGTGCAGCGAGGTGGGTTTGGTACACATCACAGGAAGGGAAGGAGTGGGACACATGTTTTAGGCTTATATGAGGATCAGATTACTCGAAGATGAAAAAAAAAAAAACCTCTCTTTGGGCCGGGACATTTCTTTTCCCCAATTTTGAACAACTGAAAGAACAAATTGGGGAAATGACAGCATGGAAGATATGCATAATAAACATTCCCAAATGAAAGACTTGATCTTCGGGTGCATGCAGTTTTCTGTAGTATGGCCAAATGAAATTTGATGTGATGGGCTACAAGGGGCTGCGAGGCCCATGTGGGATTTTTTGCAGCACAGACATTTGACATTGCCTATACATGATCAAAGGACTGCTTTCTTGCCTTGTGGGGTATTAGCAGCCAGCATACAGAAGGATCTGTTCCCATTTTTTACATGTAATCAAAAACCTGACCACAGAATATGAGGCCAGAATATTGTAATCTAGTCTTTTCCAATATAGTCCAGTCCTGCACTGTATTTGCATCAAGATCCAAATTTCAATGCTAGATTCCATTACTATTACAGGATAAATAAAAATCGAGACTGAAGTCAACAACTCTGGGGATAAGTGGAGGGGAAAGTATGAATTTATATCTTACTTTTTCAGCTGAAATTAAAGTCAAGCCTTTGTTGTCCAAGATGCAGATTAATAAATCCTTGCTGTGAAACCCATTTTTTTTTTGTTATCACTAATCAATACATTTGCTTTCATCTCACTTCTGACCCTGCCACTTAACCCCTTCATGAGTCTTTCCTGGTGTTTTATTTTATTTCATGAGCTATCATTCTATTCATTTTAAATTTGAACCAAAGGTTCAGGTGCCTCATGGGGAAAACATTCATGTCTCTTCCTGAAAGGCCATGGGCATAATTGTTGGTTTCGATGCATTTCAACAGGATCAAGAAATTTCCACAGGAGTTGTTTTTGCTTCTTGAGGGAAATAAATGAGCTCAAAGTGTGTCTTTGGCAGTGCTGCATTTGAAAACAAGCTGAAGATTTGTCATGTCAAGTGCAGCTAAAATACAAAATGCAGCCTTTGAACCAACTTGTTCTAAACCACCTACTACATAGTCGATACAAAGAGTTCATTTATAGTGCTGTTTGCACATAAGGGTATACTTAGATTTGAATGACTGGATAACAAGGAAACCATATGCTGCTCCAACTATGTCAACGGTGCTTTTCTAATCGATTTTTGACATCTGCTGCCAGCATTATCTTTGACTGTCCTAAAATATTGGAAGAGTTACAGATGACTCCATGCCCACTTACTTCATCACCAGTCTGATGCAAAAAATAGCCTGCTATTGAGTGATTCCAAGCCAACCTGTTCTGGCCAAAATGCAGTCATCTTTTTTTTCCTCTGATGTTTGTTTGCATACTACCCCAGTTAAGACTCTTCTGCAGGTCTTCTCTCTGGGTGCTCTTACCCAAGCCTCAAGGCCAGTGTCAGCCACCAAGACATTCTCCCCACTTGCTCCCGCCATTCCCCTGTTAGCTCTGCAGGGGCAAGAAGCAACAGGGCAGTGGGCATAGGCCTTGCTGGGAAAGCCTGAATTACAGCACTCAGGTCACTGACTCAGTCACTACAAAAATTACCCCAGACCTAAGAGACACCTCCTGGAACGGCTTTGAGCTGCAGGTGGCCAGTCAGTCAGCCCTGTGCACTCTCCCCTCACAGGCAGCAGGGTGCCAGCAAGCTGGTGTGATGGATGGAGGGGCCGCAAGGCTGAACTGAAAAGCTGCAAGAAAGAAAATAGGATGTACCTCCCAAAACACCAAAATAAGATGTTCTCAGGTCTCGTGGTCATGGAGGTCTGATTGTCAACAGCAGAGACTGATGAGGTTTCTGGAGCTCCTTCAGCATTTGGTAAATTAGCAGAAATCAACAAACTATTTGTATTGGTGTAAAGCAAGTTTTGAACCTGTCTCCCTGAAGGGCAAAAGCTAATGAGCTCCCATGCCTCCTGTGTCACTGAGGCTGGAATTATGACAATATCTATACCCAGTGCTAAGTACATAATAATTATTTCCAGATGTATGTAAACGTGGCTGATTTTTTTCCACATCAATCTTTTAGAGTGTACATGCATTGCAAAGCTCAGATGTTTACTCAGCATTCAAATAAAACATAAAGGGATTTTAAAAACCTATCTGGTCTGTTAAGCTTCCTTAAAAGGTAGTTGATGGTATCTGCCTAACACTATAACTTGATTTTATTACTGAAATTCTGGGCATTTATGTAACTATCCTGCTTTTTTCCAGGGTCTACATTTTTGTCCAACTAGTTTAAATCCCAATGTCCCTGTACAATTAAGTGAAAATAAGCACTGAATTTTAAGGCCCATGATGCTCCTTGAGTTTTTTATTATATCATGGGCAGTATTAGAGATACTGGGAGAATGCTCACAACATTTTTTTCCTGACCTAACTCCTGATGACTTTGGAGTGAATAGACGAGTCTCTTTTTCTTCTTATATGGCCATGTAAAATCACGGTAAATACAGAAAATTTGGTTCACCTTTGCAAAGTACAAGCGGTACAAGGGATGTTCAATGCACCAGCCCAGATGACTGAGCCACAAGAGGAAGTGGCAAGCTCACATCTTGCCTCTCCAACAAAAACTGCCCATGAGACATGCTGTGGCCACATCTTGTAAGGACCTGGCACTGTTCCTCACCACACCAGTGGTCCCTATTCATCCACCTTGAGGAAGGCACTTAGCCTCATGCTGTCATGAAAACATTTTCTAGTCATGAGAGCATTGATCAAGGGCAGATATACCATTGGGAGTGCCCTGGTCCTATGATTTGCAAATGTATGGAAATGTAAGTCTTTTAGCAAGTAGTCAAGGCAAAGGAAAAAAAAAAAAGCCAGATGGGAGTAATCTCCAGCCACTCCTGTGTCTGCAGAATGTGTTTAGTCTTTTGGTGTCTGTATGTAAGGGAACTATGTAATGGGGTTCTAAGGTACTCCCCTGCAGGTGTACACCCAGCTTGCACTGGCCTTTCAACACCTGCCAATAAATGGTGGCTTTTAAACACTAGATGTGCTACCTTGTTTGATTGCTTGGTGATTTCATGAACTGCTGGCATTTGAAAGTTACACTTGGTGTTTATATTAGAGATGGAACTGACCTTTACAATCTGAACTGGATTTCAGTTTCCTCTTCACCTCTGGGGAAGTCCAACAGCTTAAGATTTTGGTCTCAGCTGTAAACAGGGTGTCATTGTCAGCTGTGACATTTACATGAAGGTCTGTGTTCAAATAGTAAAAGATTTCTCTCAGGAGTCTTCAGATCTGGTACGACTCAGTCCATGTCCATAATATACAATATATCAAAAAGAACATATATTATCTAGTTCAAGGTTCCTTACAAAATACAGAGTGATCCTGTGAATTCTCTTCATATGACTAACCAGGCTGGTGTCCATGAGTTTGTTCATATATAGATTATCCCTGCTCATTAGCATCAGCAAATTCCGACTAATGCTTGGCTCAGTTTATGGATCCAGCTCCACCAAAGAAACCAATCACCAGATGGCTTTATCTTCTTGGAATAACACTTTGAATGGGTTATGAATAGCATAAAAAATGACAATGGAAAGAGACATTTGATTTTCCACAGCTCCCATTGAATCAAACATTTTATCAGTCTAATAGTTAATAACCAAACAACAATATTGTTTAGCAGATAAAATTTTTTGCATTTTTCTGTCTTTAAGACAGGCAGTAACTGGACACCCTCACTTTTTTTTGCTTACTGCTTCTTATCCTGTAAAGTTCAACATCCAAGAGTTCAGACAGCTCCTCAATGAGCTATAAGCAAGAATACATAGGGTATGCAACCATTGTTATCCTATTTTTCCTAGGTTAGGGGAGAGTTACCTTTGTATTTCTCTTATCAATAAGCTGCATTTCCCTAAGCATTTCCCTGGGGAAAATAAATAAATAAATAAATAAAATGCTGCTCTTTCTTTTTTTTTTTCTTAACATCCTCAATGTCCTTTCCTCAGCAGCAGCTGCACCATCATCTCTGGCAAGACCAACCCCTTGGAAGTATCCAGTCACAGATAAGGAGCTATTTTTCCCCTCCTTCTTTCTCTAGTTTCGCTTAACCAAGATCAACACTTCAAAGTAACTAATTTTAACTCATATTTAGTGTCATTTGTACTTCACTTTCAGGAGTGTTGCAGGTTTTGTGAGTTTGCATCAACTACTAAATATGCAAAATGGAAATCAACAGTCAGATCTTCCTCCACCTGCAAAATCTTCAGTATATCTTTAAAATTCTGCTACACTCTTTTCCTGTGTTATAATTGGCCCTATTCCATAAATATGTTTGCACCCTGATAAACACTGGGAAACTGAGTTTATTGGAATGTCTCAGATCTTTCTCTACAGCAAAGCTATCAGAGCTATCTCAACCATTATTAGTATCCTATACTGAATAATCAGAGAGGTAAAAAAGTCAAACTGTCATGTAGCTAAAATGTCTCACAGAGTCTCACTCTGTCAGACTCCACCAAAAAATTAAATCAATCCATATTGCTTTTATTTCCAGACCACCCACTTGCTCTTTGGGTAACTGGATTTCAGTTACTTTTGTTATCAACACTAATTTATTATAGACTACCTAAAGAAAAGTCAACATTTATAAAAGGCCGTAGTTTTCAACATATGAAGGGGAAGATTTATTCTCATGTTTATACAATTACATTTCTCTTCAGCATATAAAATGGTTTTAGGGACTCTGACTAATGAAAGGTTTGGGACAGGATAAAAATAATCCTCTGTGGGTTTTGCTGCAACCCACTGCTAAGCAGTTTGCGTTCTGTGGATTTTTCCTCCTCTTGTCAGCTTCTAGTCTGCATCATGAATCTGAAACATATGAGTAAATACCCAAAAACTTCCACTGTGGTCTTTGATGTTCGCAATTCAGGAGAGTGTTCAGCTTTTGAGCTCCGTGTCTTGGAGGTGGTCTCTTACCCAAGGTAAGCATAGGAAACACTCTCCACTTACAAGGTAGAATGATGGATTAACATTATAGGGGAAGGCTCCTATTTTCCTTGTATTCCTTTTGAACTCCATTTGCAGAGTATTTGGTTCAAGGCAGTATTCCTGCTATGGAGCTGTGGATTATACAGGTCAAGGCAAAGAAGATAAAATCTTTTCAGGAATTATTGTTTGCAGCATTATCTCATCACCCAAGTTAAGGCATGATATTTTTTTCTCAGTAGGAGGCCCTGGAACATTTGTAAGAAGACACTCAGAGAACAAGAATCACACTTGTTCTCATCTATGACTGACCTCCATTCCTCAAACTTTGGCTTCAAATAACTTAATCAAGCATCATTGCCAAGAGGTCAAAGCCAATTTTCTTGCATGTTAATCATCATTGTGAAGTGCAACAGATCTATGGACTTAATTTGACCATATTGATGGGAAGATTTTTAAATGACTGAAGCTCCCCTTGAGCCTTTAGAGCAACAATAGTTTATACAGGTAAAGGATTAGTCCTTAACTGTATGAGTCAATCTTTTACTACAACTGTGTTTTCTTTCCTTTCTTAATTAGAACCAAGGAGTCAGAGAGAATCGATCATACACAAAAGAAAAAAGAAATGGAAAGTCAAGTCTTCTACCACAAAAAGTACAGCAACACTCAATAATCCTGATATGAAAGGACTTCCCCTGGGATATGGTGAGCTGCTTTCCCAAATACCTCACTTGTCCATTCCGAGTGAGCTGTGCAGGGCTTAGTTGTTATGATGTGGCTGCCTGTCTACTAAGAACCAAGGTAAAACCACAAGTTCCTTTTTCACTGGTTAACTGATATTAAAGACAGAGCTCTAAACAAATGGTAACAGTATTTAGTTGTAAGCCACCTGGGATGATATTTGACCCAGCAGCCTCATGGTACAAATAACATTCAACATCCCATCCACGTTCTCCTATAATTGGCCAGGAAGGCTGAAGGAACCTGTTTCCCACAGACACATAACCACATCCAGGAAACACACAGCCCAGAGCAAACAACACTATGTTTTGCCACATTTGTCATCTGACACAGTGCTTCCGCTAGCCAGGACAGGAGCTGGCCAAGCCAGAATGCTGAGAGAAACTGTGAGCTTGCTCGTGCTGCTAAATGTGCTGTCGACTGCATTTTTCTGGTTAGTCCCTTTCATTCCAGCTGGGGCAGTAGCCTTCAGTTGCTCCTCTCTGGTTTCTACCTCCCATATGAATTCACTACCAGTTAGTCAAGTAAATCTCTCCGGGACAGTTCTTGCTGGCATTATGGAAAGCACCATGGGGGAGGAAGCAGTGGCATCCTCTTTATAGCTTTTGGGGTACAAAACTGCAGAGCTGACTTATTGAACATGGGATTTCTCAGAGATCTCATAGTACCTTTAAGTGACCAAATTCCCTGCGCAGTCTGTAGGCACAGAGGCATTGTTAAATTCCTTGTCCTGTTTTAGCCTTCACATGCACCAATTTAGTGGCTTTTTGCTGTGAAACTACTTGAGTGATTGCAAGGAATGCAGCAACAAAATCCAGCAAGACGTTGGGCAAAAAACCACTTAGTAAAGGTGTTGATAAATGTTTTCTGCAGATTCTGAAGTCTTTGTTAACTATTCAAATGTGCCTTTGAAAGAATGAGTTAACCTGCCAATTTATTTAATAGCATTGGGTAAACAAAGAAAAAAAAAAAAACAAAAACCTGACTCTTATGTTTCATCCTCCAACTTTCACTGGCTTTCTTCTTTCTATCTCAGTCCTCTGTAACTCTACAGTGTTTTTTCAGTCCCTTGATAGAGTAGTGTAACCCTGCACATGAGATGGGCCGGCTGTTTATCTGCCAGGTGATACAACTCCTCAGGTTACACAGCCTGCCAGCTGTGAGCCTGCCTCTTGGGTCTCACTGAACTATAAAGTCTCATTCAGGCACTAGGGCCACCCTTGGTTTGGATCACAACAGAACAGGCTCAACAGTGTTAGATCACACTAAAAATATTAATTTCAAACCCATATATTCATGCTATTGTCAGAAACTGTAATTTGTAAGGTGTTTTACTTTCTTCAGTGCTCACATTTTTTTTCACAAAGGGATCAGCTCCTGCCATGTCCAGTCCTACTGATACCAGCCAGTGTTCATGTCTTAATCCTTTGCTAGGCTAAGGCATTTCAATAAATTTCTCCCCAAGTTTTTATTTCCACTTCTTGCCCTTAGCTTGCCCCTATGAAATAGGATTTGGAGTTCTTCCTTGTTACCCAGCACCAAGAACCACGATGGCGCTGCATAGGTGGCCAGACCAAGCACTCCCTGCCTCTGCAGAAGGCACCACAGGACATGTGCCCATTACCTCCTCCAGCAGCTCCCCAGCCTCTGCGTCCCCTGGCCTGGGCAGCTCGTGTACCTCACAGCTAGAGACTGCATCACAGCCTCCCCCTTACAGCAGCTCTGTGTTTCTGTGGCCCTGAAATACAAACAGAAAGAAGGGTACTCTATGGACTACAAATTGTAAAGAGTCACTCTTAAAAGAGAGAGACATGAATCAATTTTACCAATAGCTCTTTTAGCTGAGCTTCTCCAGTTCCGAGATGAGGAGAAATGGGATCAAGCCGACCCCAGTATTTTGCTGTGCTTGATTAAATGCCACCCTACAGAAACAGGTATAAGAAAGAAACAAAAGGTGTGCTAGAGAACTGCTTAAAGTACTTAAAGATTTGATAAATAGGTCTGAAGTCTCACCAGCTGTGTTTGACTCTTCCTTGATTCTATCTTAGTTCGCTTACTCTGTTGCTATGCAAATTCTGTCTGGGATAAAAATAATGGAAAGGAATGGTAATGGAATAAGAAAAACTAAGACATATCATCATCAGTTTTGTAATGTGTAGGCTAAAATCTTCAGATCTACTTAGGATAAAGTTTATTCTAGTTTCAGAGATCCCCTTCAAAAAGACACACAATACTACAAATGCAGTCCTAACAATAAGAGTCCACTGCCTCACTGGAATTTTAATTGACAATTGGTAATGGTCCAGACTGCTGGTCTCCAGAAGATAGAGTTATACAAGTGAAATTTGGCTCATTAATCCATACTGAAGCCTGCTGTACACTTTATTAAAGTATATTAACATTTACACCTGTAGAACTGCAACGTTAGCCCAGTTGCCTCGAAACTGATACTTTGTCAGGGAACAGCTACCAAGAAAAAGAGAAATCAGATACAAGAAACCAAGTGCAATGAAGAACAGTTCTCTCTGTATTCTCTGACTATGTGGTCTTCATCCCTTAAAATGGGAAAAAAGCTAACACAGTCCTAAATAAAAATGATTGACAGTGTCTAAGCACAGTTGGCCAGACCCAACTTGTCACAGTCCTGTTCTCAGCTGAGCATTTTTTGACTTAAAAGCCAAATTAATTTGTAAATGAGTGGCCTGGTTTCATCTATCACCCTTGCAAAGATAATTTCAGCCTACTCAGAAACCCAGTTACTTCCAGTCATTCATCAAAGCACTAACATTGCTCTTTAGTCAGGGTTAGAAAAAAGTTTTAAGAGTAGTGCATTAGCTTCACACATCATTAACTACAAGTGCCTCAGGCCGTACATCATATGCTTGATGAAATGGCACTCATGCTGTCCCGTATACCAAAAAATCAAGGCATTAAATATTACATTTTTTGAGAGAATCTGGGGCACAGTTGACAAGGTCATATATATTGACACAGCCTATCTGGATTTCTGCAAGGCACTTGATTTAGGAGCAGGTGATATTTTGCTTTAAAGTATTTTATGCAGAAAAAGCAGAGTACAGACTAGAATAACTAAAAACTGGTTCATTGGTGAATCTCATCATGTCCTAATGGAGATGTATCTATCACTGAGGCTATTCCAGTTGGTCCGTAGGGACCAGTCCCTGAGCCAACACTAATAGTTTATTAATCATTTGGAAATATGAAATATTTGCTGGTGGCATTCAATTTAGATCAAAATAAAATGGTAGAATAGCAGACTGTGCAGGCAGAGTGATCTGAATTGTAAGGTCAGACCGTCACCACCCAACCTACAGCTAAGACCTGGGGACACAGATGATAGCTATGGACTGGAAGACTCAGACTTGTGATAACAGCCGTGACTCATGCATTGTTGAAAGTAACTGTTAATACTACCACTAATGGCTTAAATGCCATAACCCTTTGATAAATACAAAGAGAAACAACGGAGAGGTAGCGAAAGGAAACTGCTCCTGTGCACAGCCTCAGTAAAGCTGCGGTGAAGATACTCATTTTTTCCCTGTGCTTGTACATTGAGAAGGATGTGGGAATACAAGAGAGAGCAGAAGGCGTTCACAAAAAAGTTTTGAAAGTATCCAGCTTCTCAAAGACACATGACACACTGTATAAAAGATTTATGATAGTCTGAGGAGAAAAAGAGTACAGGTTTACTCATGCTGGAAAAGACATAAGGCTTGAGAGTTGAGCTTAGATATATGAGACTACTTATACTTGGAAACAGCCTGGAAGGGAAATAGGGAACTTATTATCAAGTGTGCAAATCAGATCCTCAAACACAGGTAGCAAGATGTATTTTGAGATCATAGAATCATAGAATGTTTGGGTTGGAAGGGACCTCCAAAGGTCATGTAGTCCAACCGCCCTGCTATAAACAGGGACATCTCCAACTAGATCAAGCTACTCAGACCCTTATCTAGCCTGATCTTGAATGTCTCCAGGGATGGGGCCTCTACCACCTATCTGTGCAACCTATTCCAGTGGTCTATCACCCTCATACTGAAGAGCTTTTTCCTAATATCTAACGTAAATCTACACTTTTCCAGCTCAAAGCAATTACTCCTTGTCCTGTCACTACAAATCCTCGTGAATAGTCCCTCCCCAGCTTTCTTATAGGCCCCTCTCAGGTACTGGAAGGTTGCTATAACGTCCCCCCAAAGCCTCCTCTTCTCCAGGCTGAACAACCCCAACTCCCTCAGCCTGTCCTCATAGGAGAGCTGCTCCAGCATTTGGATCATTTTTGTGGCTCTCCTCTGGACACATTCCAACAGGTCCACGTCCTTCTTGTGCTGGGGGCTCCAGAGCTGGACACAGGACTCCAGGTGAGGTCTCACCAGGGCAGAGCAGAGGGGCAGGATCACCTCTCTCCATCTGCTGGCCACGCTTCTTCTGATGCAGCCCAGGATTCGATTGTCCCTCTGGGCTGCTGCAGCACATTGGTGGCTCATGTCCATCTTCTCATTGACTAGTACCCCCAAGTCTTTCTCCAGTGGACTGCTCTTTAGCATGTCCTCTCCCAGCCTGTATTGGTAAAGTTGGTTGCCCCTGCCCAGGTGCAGGACCCTGCACTTGGTCTTGTTGAACCACATGAGGTTCACCTTAAGATCACCTCTCCAACCTGTCCAGGTCCCTCTGGATGGTCTCCCATCCCTCTGGCATGTCAAGTTCAGATTTATCAGCTGAGACGCTCTAGGTCACTCAGCCATGTCCCCATATGCTGGTATAGAGGCCTCTGGTGTCCTGCAGCCCAAGTCATCAGAGATTGCCCAGTCCTCTGCCCATCCTTGATTCCTATGGGCACATGTGGTGGCATTTCACCATAGCAGGGTTCAACAAGAGCTCAGACGCTGCTCCAGAGGAGGAGACTAATCTGCTCTGAGAGGAAACCTCAGTGGATGGAGGTGAAGGCTGGAGGGCCAGTGCACCCACCCGCAAGCCTCTCCTCCGCACGTCTGCCTAGCTTAGGCATACTCACCCTGTCCCTGGAATTCCCAGTGCTATACTAAACCAATGGTCAAATCAGAGCTCAAGGTTTAGGCCCTCTGCTGGCCTCCCGTGGGGCTCAGGAAGGCATTTTTGTGGTGCATAATGACCGAGCCACTTGTTAAGGTGGACCAGACATTGACCAGGATCCCACCACACTGGACTCAGTACAGCATGTGCTGAAAATGCCGTGGGTATGGCTCGGTGTGCCTCCCCTCACTCCAAGGGATGGGATAAAGCAGCACTGGCAGATCAACCGTGCAGTATGGCTTATTTTCTCATAGTGCAGTTGTGTTGGATTTGGGATCAGATAGGAATTTTCTTCGGCTTATACTGACAAGGATCAGAGATCTCACCTGCTTTCACCCTAGGGCATACAAGTCTTTGGATGAATGTGAAAACAAATAAGTGAAAATTTTGAAGTTCCTTATAGAAAGAGACTGGTAAACTGTTAAGCTACTTTTTCTTCTTTACCTTAACACTTATGGAATAAGTTCCTGGATCATAACTGAGTTGATAGAAGAGACGTAAAATGTGACTCACAATTTAAAACTATAAAGAGAATAACGTCAGCCATGTGCACACGCAGGGTGCAAAGCAAATCCATAAATACCTAATTTTGAATTTTCAGCAGAGAGGACACTGGATGTGCAAAGGACAGATTAAGACAGTTCTGGTACATCTGGAGCACTATCTACTAAATACAGATATTTTCACATGGTCCAATGCAATATAACTCCATGCACAGAAGAGGATCAACTCAGAGCAAGAGGACTACCTGCAGATCTGAAGTTAAGGCTTCCTCAGCACAAGTGCCAAGCTTATAAAGTTCAGATCTAAAAGGAGAACTTTCCTCCATGCATTCAGAAATGCATAAACACAGAGGCTTGTAAAACAAATAATCTTCCAGCAAACATCTGAGTTTAATTCCATCTCTCTGAGTACATTTCTACATCGACCACTAACTGCTTAATTCAAAACCACTGACATCAGCAGAAGTCTAACCAAGGTAGCGCAAAGAGGAGATACACTCTAGGTTCCTCTTTAATCTTCATAGGTGTTTTATTTCTTGTATTCTGCCATTTTCCTTTGGCCCCATACCACTCTTGGCACAAAAGGAAATTTCTGTTAATCATATTGTAGCATTGCTAAAGAAGCCCAGTCATGGATTAGGATCCCATTGCACCAGGCTCTGTATAAACAGGGAGTGAAGTGTTGATACCTAAATAAGGCTTTTGGTTGGAAGCCATTTACAATCTTGACTGTAAAAGGATTAGCTTCACCTAAATGACACGGAACAGTGTGAGAGGTATGTCTGTGCATTTGTCTCATTGTTACAGCATCGAGGACATCCAAGTATTTGAAAAGACCTAGGAATGCATGCCATAATCTGGGCACTACTCTGCCTTGTAACACAGACAGGCCATGGGAGAAACTCCATAGCACACCCAAGGCATGTGATTTTCTTACAGGCAAATCCTGTTTGCATAGTCTCCTTCTTTTAGGATTAGAACTTCTTCTCTTCAGAAAAATATTTTTTTCTGCCTGCCTTTTGAATTCTTTTGGGTATGAATTACCTGATATGCTCCCCACAGCTCACTGCCTGCACTGGAATGTCATGTGGGAGCCAAAGAGGTTCACTTAAATGCCTTGTGAATTGTCTCAATGTTTTATTCCCCAAAACAACAGTCCTGCATCCTGAAGAGCACACTGATGCCCAGCTCTGTGTTTTTTTGGCAGAATAAAATGGAAAGCAATATGTGTTTCAAGAGGGAGGATAGAAAGAGAAATTTAAATACCTGATCTTTAGATTTTTTGAAACATCCATCAAAAATGTCTTTTTATCACAAAGTACACTGTGAATTGCATACATTTTAATGCAGTGGAATACATGTTCCTAATAGTTTTCTCTTTGTAGTTTCTGCCTTCTCTGAGATTCTGACAGAACAATAGATGACAAGCCTTGCAGTCTCGTTTTGTGTCAGTGGAATTTAGGGCACACTGCAATGATTAAACAATCCAGTTGAGGGGATATCCAAAATCTACTACTGAATCAACACTGAACTGTGCAGTGGTGACTGTAATATATAGAGAGCAATGTCTGTAACCCTCAGCACTTGGCCCCTTGATTCACGTCTGCTCATGTAAGAGTAGATAGCACTTGAAAATAGGGAAAGAAGTCTCATTGTAGAAGGGACTACTGCTGTAATTATAGTAACCACAAGAATTTCTAGAAGCCATGAAACTCCAAAACTAAGCAGCTGAAACAACAGTTTACCAAAACCAGGCGCATGTCAACATTCCCAAGAAATTGTAAAGCAGGCATGAGTTGCCTGAGGAAATCTCATGTGTCTTCTTCTGAAGAGCTTCAGGTGTCCATGAAAAGAGTCAGAAATACCAGAGAATGAAGGCAGCAAAGACACATGAGACCCAAACAGGCACAGCATGTCATCCAGTAAAAATGTTGATAGAAAGCTTTAGGGTTAAGGGCTAGCTGTGATTGATTTGTGAATGTCAATGTATTTCTACAGACAGGGTTGGGTTAGGTGTTTTTTTTTTAGATTACGCTAATTGTGAAACAGCTCCAGGCTGCTCTATAATACCCAAGAAATGCCAAGAAAAATTACATAACCCAGTACTAAGTCAGTAACAGAGACTCACAGAGATTCTGGTAATTTCCTGTTCCCAGGGAAAAGACAAAGAGGGAGTATAGAAAGGAAAAAAACTGTGCCCTGTTAAGATAGTGACTTGCTGCCAGATCACCCAGGCAGGGTCTTTACTGAAGCTGTTTTCCATGGCTAAGTGGGATAGCTTTAATCCAAAGGGCTACCTCAAGTTTCAAGAAAAGCAGGGCCAGACATGCAGGTAACCTACTGTTTTGTCTAGATCCTTACTGATCTCAGGCTGTTGAAATAAAAACCTGGTTTAGAAACACTTGTGTCACAAAAGCTATAAATCCTAAACACATGTGTACATGAAAGTGGGCACAAAGGAATGGCCAGGCAGAATGCTGGAAACGTCCAGGAAATAGTCCATATTGATGTCTGCCAGGATGAAGAAAGGTAGCATAGCAAAGGGTAGACCCACATTTCAGGCCACAAACACAGCAGCCCAGGTGAGTCTCCATCATGGGTTGAACAGATGAGGACCTTTTCTGAGTAGAGAAATATTCCCCTATTTGATCTGTCTCATGCTCAGTTTGTGAATCATAGAAGGTGACTAGAAACCACATAGTTTTTTCATCCCAGGAGGAACATCTTACAAGATTCATCATTGGTTAGGCACCTGGGTCAAAAAACAATGCCAAATTTTATAATAGTGAGGTTCTGGGAATGCTTTTCAAGTATTATATGCCTATCCCATATGTCAGACTGCCATACTATATTGCCTCTTCTTTGCCACCCACCTGTATGTTTTAAGACAACAAATTCCCTTTACCTGCTAACTTAAATAAATGCATTAAATAATAATAAAGAAAAAATTCTACTGTTTTATTCAAGTTTTATTTAAACATTTTCTGGTTGCTTTTAAACAAAATAAGACTGAAATGTAATGTAAAGTTACAAATTTGTTAGCCCAAATGCAAAATACTTTATATGTGAAATACAGCCCATTAAAAACAGTTTGCAATGACAAAGCTGCATCTTCATCTCTGAATCTTTTTAGTAGGGTCAGTTATTTTCCGAATGAATTCTCCAGGACAGTTCTATTTAGGTTAATTTCCAATGTACCAAACAGCACGGTAACTAGGCACCATTAACAAAATAAATCTAGGACGCTTAATTCCCTTTTCTTAGGTAAATAGTTATAAGGAGAATATGCTTCTCTGACAAATGTTTGGAAATTTCTGTTCTCATGATGTTAAAAGGTTGCAGAAAAAAAAAATCCCAATTGTTTTATTGTAGAAATCAACTTAAATTGCTAGGAGACAGATTATATTTTTGGAAAAAAAAAATAAAAACACTGAAAAGGCCAGTGAGGCTAGCATAAGGAAAGAGATATTCAGCCTTGCTTAGAAGGGGGAGATTAACAATGAATTATAACCTGATTTTCAGACCTGTTGACTGGCACCTACAAGATTCATTGACCACTTCTCAAAACAGCCCTGAGCAGGGAGGTGGAAGGAAAGAAGAAAGAGGTTTACTAAGTAAATGTCAATTGTAGGAAATGTCAAAATGAGGGAGTGCTTAAAAACATTGCCCAAAATGGTTTGGTCAAGGCTACATAGTGCGAGAGCAAGCCAAGGATTAAAACTAGAACTGATGGCCGCACCTCCACAGGGCTTTGCCCGGTGGTTTCAGCCCAAGCTTTTTGGGAGAAGCTTAGCTTAGCACAAGGATTTGGCTATTAAAATGCCCCTGGTTCCTGAAGCAGGAAGGAGTTGAGTCCAACCCTTAATTCACTTTGGAGTGATGTGCTTTGTAGGAAATCAATCACTGTGAAATTCCAGGTGGGGAAAAGGACTTTTTGTGCTAAGTGGTATAAGACTAACTTGACACCTGGGTGATATGTTCTGGAAATTTACCAAGAAGCAGATTCCTGCCCCAGGTGAGAAGACAAATTTCAGCAAGTAATCCATAATACGTACCATGAACAGTGAGAGAAAGAAACGTTTTGTAAGCAGTTAATTGTATGGGATGATGTTACAGTGCTGTGCCTAAAGGCAAGGGCACGCTGTGCTTCTTCCAGCTCACTAACAAGCATGTAGGGGTTTCACTATGCAGCAGTACTCCAGGGAGGAAACAGGGATGAAAACAATTAAGGAAAATATCAACAGAGAAATAAGACAGTTTGGCAAAATTCACCCTGCAGTATTTTTCATGGTTTTCAACAAAATATCAGAATGGGTTAAATTTTGTGAAAATTCACCTAGGGTTGTATTTCTGTTCAGTAGCGGGACTAGGACAAGGAGTGAAATTTTCATCCTCAGACTCTGTACATGCGTTTTGTTCAGCAGATAACCCTCAAATTTTTTTCAAAATTTATGAGAAGCATTCCCTTTCTACTGTCTAAGATGAATAAAACTTTCAGTCTATTACTTGTTTTATGTTAGAACCTTTTAATGTTAGAAACGCTCTTCTAATTTAAAATTACATTTCATTTCTACTATTTATTTTAGAACCTAGAAATCTTTGGAAAAGCATACCTACAATAGATAATGTAAAGTGGAACATGCTTTCATGCCGTGGGGTTTTGGTCAACAAACACTACAGTTGGATTTTCCCCCCCTGGAAGATGGAGTGCTCCTAAAAGCCACTTGAAAGGTTCTCAGCTGAGAGCAACACTGAGCTCAAAAAAGTATCACTATACATGGTGTTTGTTAGCAGACCATTATGTAAAGATTTCTGAGAAGCCCCTAGAGAGAGACAAGGGGCTGCTCTACACGGTGGTCTCTCCAGTGCCAGTGGCAGCTCCATTAGGTTGGGAAGGCATTTGTCTGGTCCACAGCACTCAAAGACACTGAAAGTATATCTAAACTAAATAAAGGTGTTTGTCATCCAGTGTTTCATTACCTTTGCCTCTTGGAGTTAAGATGTGTCCATAAGATTCTTGTATGGTGCTCATTACCATCAAATAGATGTGACCACAGCCTCCAACAGCAGTCCGTTTATGAAAAGATTGTGGTTGCTTTGACTTCAGCTTAAAGCCTGTCCAGTATTTTAGGTCCAAGTCCCGCTCTTACTGCATGGGAAAAAAAAATAAATTAGAAGACCTTTTAGATAGAAACTGTCCCTCTTCTACATTTTACAGGTCTCAGGTTACAGGAGCAATGAATATGATTAATTTTTTCAAAAAATTTCATTTAATATTGAAATATGGAATTAATGTGGAAGATGATGCAAACTGAAGATATGTAAACAAAACAAAAGATAAGGAGCACATTAAATAAGAACAGAGGATTAGTTTCACTGGATGAAACCGGAGGTCTGTTTCATCTGCTGCAAGCCAACAAAATATGCCCTGTCATGCTGAGTACTATCTTATCACTTTGCCAGTCAGTTACAGCAGGAAGAAATCCCAGGCTTTAGTCCCATGCTCAGTGGAGGGAGACACTGCTTGATGGAAGTTGCAAAAAAAATACGTCTACTACCTCAAACTTGCAATTACTTAGAAGGAACAGTGTTTAATAGTAACTGATTAATGAGAGTTCAAGCTAGGATGAACTTGAGTTTCAGTGAGACTAGACCAATTAGCTTCACTCTACTACATGCTAACATCACAGTGCTCTGTCTCAGTTTACAGTATTAAAAAGAAATTAAAACCACAAACAGCTCAAAAGTGCTCTCTTCTTCTGAAAGATAATCTTATTTAAAGTGAAGGTCCCTTCAGATTTTTTTTTCCTGTTCTATCTCCTCTTTTATTATGCCCCATGCACAGTTCTCAAATCCATCCAAACCACTTGCTGTGTTTCTTTAATCCTACACGGGAGAAACAGAGACTTTTAGAACACCATAAGCCCAACTGCTCTTTCCATTGTATAGGAGGGAACCTCCACAATTATTCTGTTGGAATAAGAAGTCTCTCTAACATGAAGATTATGCTGAATTTTGCAAACGTGTTCAGTATGGAAATAATTAATCTGACCAGAAAAGCTTAATGAGGTGAAGACCTTAAGGCCACCCACTTTCCAGATAACAAGACCATTTCTGAAGACAATGTACAAGCTGAACACTGCTGCTGTGGCTGTAAGGGTAAGCAAGCAGAGGAACCACACTACTGCACTTGCTCATGCTGGGTCACTGCGCTAATTTGTACCTGCCTAAAGTCACATACATTGTTGCTTACATGTTATCAACGTGGTGCTTTACAGGTAGGGATGAAGACCAACTGTGATGGCAGTTTCAGTTCCTACATTTGTGGGTAGCTACTCTTACTTCCAGGAAAGGAGGCTGCCAGTTTTCTTTTTTTAATGCTGTCACCTGAGAGGACTTCAAGCATCTGGGTTCCCACCTTGAACCAGCATGACCTGTTTAGGACACATACTAGCAGGACAGTGAAGGGAAAGTTGTGTCACCCCAGGTTTTCTTTATTTAACCACTAGCTAAGTGAGGAAAGACAGTCAATTTCTGTGACTCTGAAGATGAAAAAAATACCATTTTTACAAATCATATAGCAGCAGTGGCCCTTTTGCTTTGTCTGAAGACATATCTCTCTTCATAGCTTTGCAGAGTAGATGAGAAAAGGGATGCAACCCAGCAGCTCTCAACATTATATAAGAAATTATTTATTCATAGTTAAAGTAAGTGACACATTTTGCTCTGCGGTGAAAGCTAACCATAGCCAACTCCAGATTTTTATAGCTTTTCAACACGAGCACGATAAAACACCATATGGCGCTCTTGTAACTGGGCAAAGTCTCCGAAATCAGCACGATTCCCTCTCTAAGCCCCGCGGTGAGGCAGGGTTGTGCTGCGCCGCCTTCCTGCTTGCTGCAGCCCTGCGAAGGGCATCACCTCCCCGGGGAGAGCAGCCCCCGAGCCGCCTGCCGGCAGCTCCGGGGCTGCCAGAGCAACCCCAGCGGCCGGGCCGTTCTAGCCCAAAAGACGGGAAGTGGAACTTGACCCAGTTTCCGAAACGCGCTCGCCTGTGTCTTGCTGCCCTCTGCTGTCACAAGCCCGGGCGGCTGGGAGCGGGCTGCCAGCCGAGGGTGGTGGGGCTGGAGGAGACGCGTGTGACCACAGCAAGGCTGGTCACTCCGAGGCAGAAACAGCTGCCCCTGGGGAGAGAAAAAGCCCGAACGCTGAAGTCCAGCCGCACCAGGAGAAGCCAGCGGTAGGGTTTGAAAACTCCATCGCTCTGGAACGACTCTGAAGTTTCTTCTGTGTGGGAATTTGCTCCTCCTGTGTTGGTGTGAGACATTGTACTCTGGATGTGATGTGGAGCCACATAGTGCATTTCCTGTGTGTTGGGACCTGGGAAGGAAGAGCACACAGAAGCCAAGGGACCTGTAGGCTCTTGGCTGCTCACATCATAGTTGTAATGGTTTAAAAGGTTTTTAGCACAGCAAATATAAGTAAATACAAAAACATAAGTAAATCCAAGAAGTCCAAGTCATATCGCTTTTACCTTTATCAATTGTAAACAAAGCAAATCTGACAACTGCCATAACTCAGCATGCCAAATTTCTTGGGTCAGCCACCTCTTTCCAAAGATTCACTCTTTCTACAGAAACAAACCTCTTCCTAGAGCAGAGCTGAGACTTCAGGGATATTTATCAAATGTTTTCCAGATGCTTTAAGTGGACTCAGAAACTGTCTGTTGAACACCTATGGACACAATGTGAGTTCTCTTGATGTTTTGGCCAGCCCATGATGCTGCCCAGAGTCACATCACCAAGGTTCTTAGCTGCATCCAGGAGGCCCTGAGATGCAGAGGACACCAGATTGGGGCAAGCACAACCAGAGCCCACTGTTGGTTCATGCCCTTGTTTTTGCTTCAGGCACCACTTGTTCTTCATGCTCCTTTAACAAAGACTTGCATGAAGAGCTAAGGTAGTCCACAACAAAATTTGGGTTTCTTACAGTGCACGTTTTGATACATACTCTGTTGCAAGTATTACAAAGCACTGTTAAGCCAGCCTGTGCTGCAGAAAATACAAGTAGCACTAAAAGTCTTGGTGTAAATGCAGCTCTAGCACTAGGTTATTTTCATCTGCAACTTGATTTCATCAAGATCTTTCTAGATTAAAAAACCCCAATGTGTTAGAGCTGAACTGTAACTAGAGCTAGAACATGGCCAGGAGGCGTTAAAGACTCTCCCTGACAGACTTTGCACTGTTGTTCCTCTCTCACATATCCTACTTGGCACTGAGAAATAAGTGAATCTTACAGCAGCACCCACAGATCACCAAATACCTAAAACACTCTGGGGCGCAGAGGATGAATCTCCAGTTCTTATGTAACAATCTAGGGTGTTGACTTTTTTTCCTCTCAAAACTTGGAGTTGGCACTGCAAATTGTGCAAAGTGGTTTAGGTCATTTTTTTTTTTTTTTTTTTTTTACAGTGGTGAAGAGTAAAAAAGATCCCTTAGCAGTTTGCTCTCAGACATCCCAAAGAAATGATGGGAGTAAAAAATACATGTAAGAAGGCCACTCCTGTCCTAGAGTGTTAGCTGGATGCCAACAAAATACACTGCCAGTCCTGGACCTTGGTTTTAAAAGCACTATGAGAATCTTGTCTGGCCCTTGAGGCACTGGAGCCCTCCTGTCAAAATCCCAGTTGTATTTTTTTTCTGCAGCTGTCAAGTACGTCCATGATAATGGGAGAGGAAGAGATTGCATGATGAAGAGGATGATTTGTCATTTGGGCTGTGAGCTCAGAGAGGAAAACTTAAAAACTGAAGGTGCTTGTACTGATATGAAATGTCTGAGGAAGGACGACTGGGGAAACAAAGAGGAACGTGGTATAGTCAAGAGATGGGATTCAGGAAGACTTATGAAGCAGCTTCAGTGATCGGCATGAAGACTGTGCTCTGAGGGCACACTTGCCTCCAAACCCTGGAAAGCTTCCTCAGTTTTCCCAGTCCCTCTATTTCTCTGAAGTAAGCAACCATCCCTGACACCACTGAGCAAGAGAATTGTTCCAGCCCTGCATTTTTTTTTTTCACCTGTAATATAAAACGGAAAACCACCCAGGGATTTACTGACGAAAACCTTAGAAACATTCACTGAAGTCCTCAAATACACCACCAAAGAGTGAGTACCACAGAAAACTAAGAAGCTAAATGATGAGTTTTCACCCAGGACGTTGACCAACGTGCAGCAAAAAAAGGCATATAGCATACATCTAACCACCTGAAAAAAAAAACTAAAAACTAAAAAACAAAATATTGAGCCATGGCTTATTGATTCATTTGCCAGCACTGAATTAGGCAAAGTTGACAAGGGAAAGGAAAAATTATATATAGTATCATAATGTACATAATACCTAAGAGGACTGAATTGCTATTACATATTTAATCTGGCATTTCCTAGGTTTTGGAAGTAGAATTTTGCAGCCTGAATTATCATCTTTTCCTGTATCTCATTTAGTAAGCAATAAATATACAGGAGAAGATTTGAATTGGAGCTCTTGGGAATTCGGGTCTGAAAGGAAAGGAGGTGGATGAGATTTCCTCTAAAGCTTTGATATTCCAAAGTCAAATGAGTGATATAAAGCCAGGAAATGTAAATGTAGAGGCAGACAGGCCCGCCCTTGGCGCTTAGGTTTTTTATTAAGCCTGCAAAATGGTTAGGACAAAGTAGCCTTGGTTTTGAAGCACTGCTACAATACAAATAAATAATAAACATTTGAAGAATAAATACTACCTTGATGTGTTACTTAGAGTTTATTTTATGTGTGGTCTTGTTCTCCGATCTCGGTTTCCTATTTCTTCTGGAGCTTGCTGTTGTGTTTTTTTACCCCAGGCAAGAAGGTTCCTATATGAAAATATGCAACAGCTGAGCATTTGCAAAAGAATATTGTAAACTGAGCACTAGCCCTGGGCAGTCATTCACATTTGCAAATGCATCGTTTGGATCACTAGCTTGCAGGATATTCCCTGTGAATGAGGGTAAGTTGCTCTGCAGTATTTACTCTTGGCCAGGCCTTCTTGGCATGTGCACCTCTACAATATAAGAATGAGGTTAGTCAAGGTATCTATGAATGGCACTACTAGAAAAGTAATAAAACAGGGTACAAATGAGTTAGTGGGTCATTTATTTTACCATGTAAATGTTTTAATGCATATGGAAAGCTACTTCAGTCTGAATATCTAATACCCTGTTATCCTCGACTCTTTTATGACCACCATATTCATTCTTTTGCTTAAGGGGTTTTGGCCCAGCAATAATTTTGGATTTAGTATTGCTATTTATACATACAAACCTGCAAAGCGTAATTACTGCTGAAACCAATGAGACCATGCTTGTGGATCCAAGTCTCATGTATTTCATGTCATGTTGCAAATTAAAAGATAAGAAAAGATTTTGGAGTGGAAAGAAATGAAAAGGGAGTATGATTTCCTCTTTTTTTCATGCTATGAAATAGATAAGAATCTCACCATTTAAGAAGTAAAGCATATCATCAAGGAAAAACATTATTCTGTCTTGCAACATGCCATAGCTTGTTTGGAAGAGCTGCTAAAATGCAAATATTAAAGCCTAAGAGATTCCATCGTTTGTTTTTATTGAAATGACAGAAAATGGAAAAGCTGATGCATAAATACGTAATCATATATGTAGAGTGTACTGATGAAAACCTTGTCCTAGTAGGAATATAGGAGGATTTTCTTCTATAAGATAGATAGAAAGGTATTTTTCCATTTTTCCCCCAATAGCTCAGGTGGATCAGTACATTTTAAAGCGTGGGACAGCTAACTGTACTTTTACTTTCCTTTGCCCCGGTACTGCTTTGTGCATGGGATTTATGGTCCTTTCACCATGCCTGGGTAAACTGGCTTTGAAGCTCTTATCACCTGTTGTAGAAGGTGGTGATCACCAGGATCACCACCATTCCCAGTGGTGAATGCAAGCCAAGGTTGCAACACACTATTATTTTGTGGCTCTGTATCATGCTTTAGACACACCTCCCCAGGGTGGCTCCAGCAGCCAGCGCACGCCTAGGAATTGCAGCTGGGTTGGCGTAGCTCTGCCTGCAAACCTGCCTAGCACACAGCTGCAGGGGTTCCAGGCAGAGGATGAACACCATGGGCGTGGGGGAGGTACAAGGTTACCTGGGTACACCACTTTAAATGCTATTGCATACTGAAAAAATACTTCCTCGAGGCAATATTTCATTCAACATGTTCTGGAAGGGTTCTGTTTTTGGGAAGGTTTCCATTATTGTTCTCTGTTATTACATATTATTTAAAAGCCTCCTTTTGGCAATTCTCCTTTGGGCAATGATCCTTTCCATGTTTGGTCCCAGTTCAGGAATGAACTGTACAAGGTGTGTGGAATTTGTTGGAAGATTCCCTTCACCTGTTTTTGAGGTATAGGAGAGCCAAAACCATACACACCCAGCCACTCCCCATCCCCAACTCCTCCCATCCACATATACACTTTTTTCAATTTAAGAAATTTTATTTTAATTCTATTCCCATCCCTTCAATTGCTGAATGTCTGGCATTGAAAACAAACACCAAAACAACAGTGTCTTACCAAGTGCCCCAAGTATTTCTCATAGCAAAGCCAGGCTAAGATGACAGGGAATGTGTTAGAACATTCTTTATATCAGTTGTCTTTAATAAAAACTGAAGATTTACACATAACAGGGGAAAAAAAAAAAAGAGAGAGAATGAATAAAACACAGGTTTTTAAGTTTCCACTATAAAGCCTGTGTGAATCTTTTTCTGTTTAAGAATCAGTATTTTTTTTTAATTGTATTCTGCCATCTTAGTTTTGAGTTTTTCTGTGGCTGATAAAAAAGGAAATATCCCCAAAATATTTTTTCCTTATCTAGAATTTAACTCAGAAAGAAATGAGGAGTTTACCTTTTTTCTCCCACTTTTTGTTTCCTTGTTTACCAATAATGTCTATCTTTAGTCTTCAACAGCCTTAGAGTATTGAGGAAAAGCTAATTTGACAGTACCTTAAAATAACTCACATCTGTGAAAGGAGATCAGTGACCCCAAATCAGGTCCTTGATCTCACATACTTAAGCATAAAACTGGAATTTCTTTAGATACCCACCACTGTTTCAGAGATCAGCATCTGGTCTAAAAGATATAAGTTGTTACATTTTTGGAGCTTGATGTTGATGCTGGCTGCAGTTTGGTTTAATTTAATGTAAAAAGATACTGTTTCAACAGCTGGAGAATCAACTCCAGACAAAGCATACACGATGTTATAATTGCCCTCTTCCATTATATAGTGGAAATCAGCTGTAATGCTGTTCTGGAGGTGAAAATCCACTTTTCATAGAGTTTTGGCTCTGAGAACCAGCCTTCCACTTTCTCTATTTCAAAATCAAGCAGAGCCAACAAAAGTGCCAACATCCTTCAATGTCACCCCGATGGGCAATTAAGGGGAAGGCTGATCCTAAGGCCACCACGGAAGAATCCAGGAGAAAGCCAGACACGACTCCTGGATGGCTGGAAAAGCTTTGCCCTTTGGGTGTTATTGGGAAATGCAGGCCCCTGAGTATTGACTATCTAATTCTACCACAGGAATCTGATAGGATGCAGCTATTTTATCAGTTGAAAAATTAATTGCTGCCTAATAAGCGAGAGCAAGGTCAATAGCCGTTTGTCTTCATTTCCTTTCTGTAGTGTTCACGCTCATTAGTTAGCTTCTAAATCTTCCTCCCTTTTCAGATTTGTTTACAGCAGCAGAGAGCCAGTAAAATGCTAGAGCAGGCATGCTTAAAACATGCCTGCCAAGAGCACTCTTGTGCTAATAACAGACACATTTTCAGTCATGCATTTGTTTTGCCAGGTCCTTAACTCTTGATTTTTCTCCAAAAAGACAGTGGAAATGTTGAAGATGTGTCAGTTCTCACCATATGGGGAAAGACCCAGGTTCTGTAACTCCTTTTATCAAAGTTGAAACTTCATGGAGGTTACTGGGTTTTTTTCACGTATCCATTTGTTTTCAATGCGATTGTTTAAAATAAAAGGGGAAAAAAACCCCAAACCTTTACTTTGCACTGGATACGTCCAAATACATTGTGTTTCTGCACCTGGATAGTCCTCCTCTTTTCTATAAATAGATTTCTGAATGGTAATTTAGTGGAGTTTTCTAAATAGCCACAGACAGTTGGAAGAAATAAACCTAAAGCAATAACCCTAAACCACCTCCCTTGATCTTCAGCCACAGATATCATTACTATCTAGGTATCAAATCCACACATGCCCATAATCTTTCTGTTTCTATTTTCTGCACATAGTTCAGATGCAGTCTATAACTGATGGTATAAAAGCACTACAAGAAGTGCTGATGTAGTTTAAACTCTGCCATTAGGACTGTGCCGTACCTTCAGATGGACAGGAAGGAGCTTGTATGTGATCCTCTGGGCTCCCTGTTCTTACCAGCAAGCTGTGTGCCTGCCTGGTGGGACATAGAACACCAAAGCTTGAGGAGCATTACTGACATGTCAACTAACAAAAACCAATAGCATGGCCCAAGTCAGCCATGGGACAACTAGGAGGGTGGAAAATGAGATAAAGCCAGAGCAGAAGTGAAGGATAGTGTTGGCAAGGAAGCAATGCAAGGAGGACGAGAGGCAGCGGGTGAAGCTGGTAGGGGAGAACATAGATGGTAGGAAACAAGAGGAAGGACGAGAGAAAGCAGCAGCAGGGAAGTCAGGCTGCAAAACACACCATCAACTACCTTGTTTAATTTACTGCATGGCTCAGGCCAACATCTGACAGTCCTTCCTACACCTGGCCTTACTCACTGCTGCTAATCTGCAATGGTTGGAAAGACATTAATTCTTGACTTCTAGACACCCAGTAATAAGTATACCTCATATGAATGTTGCTATTAAAAACATGCACCATATTTCCAGCATAATTTTGTCTGGGTTTGGATTCCAGAGCTGAAATCTCCTTCTGCTGTTATAAACCTTGAGTCATCTACTTTAAAAAAAAAAAAAAAATCCTTACATAAGTGCTTTGAGACTGAGATAGAGATCTGTTAACTTTTTCTTCAGACTTTTGCTCTAAGGAAAATTTTCCAGACTGAAACATTACTGCAGTTTTCTTAAAAAAACAAAACAAAACAAAACAAAAAAAACTTTCCAATTCATCAATGTTCTTTTTGAAAAATGTGGACCCCAGAACAACTTGAATTTGTTAAACCAGAAAAATAATAAAACCAATTGTGCCGTAAACCATTCTGAGTTTGGCCTCACACCCATCACACCCCTAAGCACTGAGTTTGTAGAAAGGAATTGGAGTACAGACTTACCTCTGAGTGTCACTCTATATGTACATGGGCAGTTAGCTTTTGGTGGGATTAATGCTCTTATTTGAAAGAGAAGCTTTGAGATCTTTGTTATCTCTGTTTGGTTTGCTTTTTCCAAAGCTGAGATTCTTATATAAGCAAATGAATGCCAGGATTGCTTTTGTCTCAAATTATAAAGCTAAGCCTGTGATGAAACTTTTACATTTAAATGGAAAGAAAGAATCAGCTAAATCTACTCGGACGAAAGTCTTGGATGCTAGGCTAGTCCAAAGAAAAAAACTGATTATTAACAGACTGACTTTCTATTTTGAGGAAGAGAAGGAATCTTAATTTTGGTGATTGCTGTATGCTCTTTGCACATGGAATACAGACTTTCTTTTCAGATTACTCATTTTTCTTAGTGCTGTAACAGAATGATTTTTGTATATCTTGTCTTTGAAAGGATCCCACATTTTGCTAGTTTTTGACTACAGAAAACTTTTAAAACTCGAGGATGTTTCAACAAAAGACTGCAGTGAGCTTTAGACACGACATCCCTTCATTCTTTTTGTCTTCATTTAGGACCATCACTAGAATGAATTGAGGAAGCTGCCCGAGCAGTAAGAGA
>NW_008581107.1:3825-17423 GCF_000691845.1 Merops nubicus | reverse complement strand
AGGTCCTTTCCCACCCAAACCAGCCTGATCCTATGATTGCCTGCGAGACACAACAGACATCAGCTTTTCCTGGTAACATCTCTGCCATAAACCCCCTTATTCCATCCATCATTTCTCTCCTCTGTCCTCCGAATTTAACACTGGAAAGGCTGAAATATTGCCTTGCATCCTCTGCCTTGTTCCTCCACTCCTTCCTCCTTTGCTGTGGGAATTGACTTGGGAGATGCCTGCAGACAGCAATAAAGCCCTTTCAACACTTGCAGACCAACCCCTGTTGCTGCAGCAGGGCTGGCAGTGGGGCCCAGCTCCTGCAGAGCTGTCTGGAAGGCTCATTTGCCTGTCTGCAGACAGCCACAAGCTTTTGGAGAGCCACAGGTCTTCCTGCAGCTGACTTCCTTGCAAACCTGCAAGCAGACATCTGGCAGAGTAACTAAAAGCCACGGGCACTTGGTGACTGTCCTTGCAGGCAGTGTGCTGGGCTGTTTGACTGTTTCAGTCAAGCACTGTGTGAAATATCTTCATTTTTCCAGAGCTTCCTACAGTAATTGATGTTATTGTTATTGATATAGTTTGAAATCTGTCTTTTTTACTTTTTTTCCCTGCATTCTTGTGCATTCCAGCCCTTGGATCATCTTCACAACCCTCCTCTGGATTCTCTCCAACATGTCCATGTCCTTCTTGTGCTGAGGAGCTGCCCCAGCACTGCAGGGGGGTCTCCCAGAGCTGGCAGAGGGGCAGATCCCCTCCCTGCCCTGTGCCCACGCTGCTGGGGGGCAGCCCAGGCTGGGGTTGGGGCTTTCTGGGCTGCACTCGTGGTGATTGTTCAACCATTCAACCTGCAGCCAATTCAAACCTCACCTCAGAGACCCCACCTAGGACTCCTCTCCCAGAAGCCACCCACTGCCTGCTCCAGAAGAAAGCTGGAGGAAGCCTGGCAAGCTTCACTTTCCAAGGTAATCCCTTTAATATGTACTTTTCTGGCTGAAATCTTGGGCAGAAGCCACGTCCATCCCCTTTTCTGGGGTCAGAGGCAACACATTAGAGACACACAGGATGGGTCAACACCTGCCTGCTGCACACAGATGGAGTCCTCCCTGGGGACCTGCTCTAGGAGTCACTTTGAGTTGCTTCTCTGAGGACATCTTACTATCAAAACTGAGGAGCTGGGGGCTTGGCAAGAGCATTTTTCCAGTTCTGTGCTGCTGCAGGACAGGGTTGTATAAAATACACTCCTACTGGCTCAAAGACATGTCCAGCAAAGAGGTGCAAAGGTTACAACCAAAACCAGAACATGGCAATGAGCCTAATGATGAAAATGTTAATGATGTGCTGTTGCACAGTTAACCACAAGGTAGATCCTAGTCTTGAGAAGTACAAAGAAGTCTATAATCTAGAAAACCCGTTTGAAATGATAATCTAAAATAATTTAGGCCCTTCCTTTACAATTGGCATTACTGTTTTCAGGCTTTTCTCCAAATTCTGGATCTTCTCAGCTCTTTTGCAGAATAATTTTGGTTGTCATGTGTCTCTAGCTGCCATAGCCCATGTGTTTGTTGACATAGAGTCTCTCTGGCTATCAAGCTTAGCTCCTTTTTGGGGTTGAACACAGGATTGGGATGTGCACAGTGAATATTGAGTCCTATTTTCCATGTAACACAGATTAACTGTATCATAACAATTGCATGTATTGTAATAAGAACTGTATGAAGTTCCAGACTTTTAATTGCTGAAGGATTTTTTCCATGGACATAAGAACACACAGAGTTTCCCATCAGCATCCCCCAGGGCAGGAGCATCACCATTTTTTTTTGCCCAGGGCATTTCCATCCAGGTATTTTTTCTGCACTACGTGCTGTAGAACAGGACTGGGGAGCAACAGATGTGATGTGAAGGAAATCTGTGACTTTTTAGGGGTCTTTTTTAACCAGCATCCAGAATTCTTTCCAGAAATTCCTGATGTCTTTGACTTGCTCACCCTGAGATCAGCACTGGGCTGATGCTTCACTATTGCTTGATGTTTCCCTGACATAACGTGGAGGGAAGATCATTTGCAGCCAAGCTGAGAAGAAAACATGGTTATATAAAACAAAAACCCAACCCTTACCTGTGGCTTGTCCAGCAGGATGTGAAATTCTTTTATCTGGTGACTTGACATTCAGCTCATTGCTTTGCTAAGTCTCATCACAAAAAAAATAGTGAAACTAAAGAATTTCTCTCCTGCTTCACAGATTTGTTTGGTTTTTTTACTCTTTGATGTGGGATATGGTGCTCCTGGGGACATGGTCACTTTGTCCTCTGCATGGAAAACAGTTCTCATGGTGAGATCTTGTCTGCTGGGTATCAGTTCCCTCTCTCTGCAGCCCTTGTTGATGGTGGCTCTTTGATGCCCAGCCTGAAAAGGGTTTTCTCACAGCCCACATCACAAGACCCACCTCACCAAGTCTTAATTTGACAGCCTTGTTGGCAGCTCCAAGGAGCTGTTGGAGCATGGATGCTGGAATTGCCACCCCAACCCCTGGAAAATTAATGCTAAACCCAGAAGAACATGTAATAAAAAACAGAATTTCCTTTTCCTTCTTTTTTTTGGACTGGTTGGTGATGGGGCACATCAAATGCTGTGTTCTCCCCGGGGTCATCAGATGTCAGCTAAACCAGCAGGACATCTTTACCTCTGATGCAACTATTTCTAACATTGCTCAATGAAACCCTCAGTCCAATCAAGCCACAGCTACTAAAAAAGAAAAAGCAGAAGCAGTTACACCTGAAATAGATGTTAGGAAACAATTAGAAGCCACGTCCTGGAAGGTTTGGGGTTGGTTTTTGTGCAGCTTGGAAGGGCCTGGCTGTGTTCTGAGCAGTGTGTTAGCTGAGTGGAGCAATCTCTGCACAAACCTGGTGGTGACCTAGCAGAAAATGCACTGAGGCCACTGCTGTGCTCAGCTGAGTCTCCAGATGATTTTTCTGATGTACAACAACTCCTGCACGTGGAGTTTAGCAGCTCAAAAATCAGCATTAGGAACAAAAGGACTCAGTTCTATTTGGTGGTTGTGCTTAACGAGAAAGGGGTGATATAAATGAGTGAGGATGTGTGTAAAGACAATTTAATAACTACCAGAAAGGCACTAAAATCCTCCAGCCTGGGGAGTTTATAGCCCTGTGCTGTGTGGTTGTGTTTACAGGAGTAGGAGCACCAAGAAAGGTGGCCCTTTCTTTGATGGCCACTCAAATGATGCTGGATTCTTTAAGCTGCTCTCAGAAACAGAAAATTTTGAGCAATATTCTGTTCTTCTTGATTGCTCTTTCTCCTCCAGCACCACTCTCATACCCCCACTACATTTAGACACAGCACAGTCCTGTTTTGACTCATTGGTTTGTTATATTGCAATAAAATATCATCAAACTTTAATTCCTTCCTCCTTGCTGTTCTCTACTCACCCTCTTTTCCTCCAAACCAGCATTTGCCAGCTCTTACTGGAATTTCTTCACCATAAAGTCCCTGGGGGGTTGTGTGCAAGGTCATGACTGTGGCACCAGAGAAACCCTTGGGGCAGGGATGGGGCAGAGCTCTGATTTCCTGGGGAAGCCCAAATCCTGAGCTGCTCATTGCTACAAGGAATTGTGGACAGAGACTGCACCCCACCATCCATCTGTGGCTGGTTTGGGGCTACCTGAAGGCTACTGGAGCTGCTGCTGTAGGTATTGAATGTATTCTTTCTGAAAATAAGAAAAAAATATATCCAAATTTCCAAATATTTAATATTAAGTACTCTTAGCCCTTCAATAATCCCACCTCCTTTTCTTCTAGATCCTTTGTCTCAGCCAGTTCTTTCACCTGCCAATAATACAGCAGTGGGTTTACCCTTGTGTCCTCTGCTGAGGAATGAGGTGCTGTAGCTGTAACCCACCTTTACTCTTCCAGTGAAGGTTTAATTGACGTTGGACAATGAGGTAATTTATGTTGGGTTTAGCTCTGGGCAATTCCAGCTAAGGCCATAAAAGAGTTAATTGATTTCTGCAGGTTACAGTCTTAAGCTCAGCCCGTGTCAAGATTTTCTCCTGACACTGCTCATAGACAAGGTGATAATCTTGTATCTGAAGGCAAACAGATAGAACACATTTTAGTGATCCCATGGAGTGGTTTCCCAGGCAACTGTAACATCTTCATCCACAGCAGGGTGCAGGGCTTGTCTGGCCAGCTTCTCCTCCTGCTAGAGAGCCTGCACTCAGGGAACGTGCCTCGCCGTGCTTTGGGGAGCTCCAAGAGCTACTGTGGAGGAGTTTTGGATATTTCCTCCTGAAGTTTAGGTCGCCCCTGGGTCTGGTGTTGTCCAGAACAGAGTATTGGACTCCTCAGGTTGAGAAGATACATAGCCTGGCCACAAGGAGTGTTGACTGAGTGGGTGGCAGTATCTGTGAACACAAGGAAACGTGGTGCACAGGGTCCAGAGGTGGGCAGGAGAACCTGGGGCTGCCCCTTTCTAAAGAGAATTATCATGGAATCATTCCTCAAGACACCTCTAAGATCATTAAGTCAAACCATTGATGAATATTAACCATGCAAGAGGCAAACCCCCCCCCCATGGCTTCATGCAGGGGTGAAAAATCAGTCAATACCTTTTGGTTCCCTACTGCACTGACAGAATCCCAGCAGGGTGGGGTTGGAAGGGACCTCTGGAGATCATCCAGCCCAAGCTCCAGCAGGTCACCCACAGCAGGGTCACATCCAGGAGGGTTCATTCTTGTGGAAAATGGGGCTGAGCTCAGAAGGACAGCAGAGAACAAGGAGTCTGGATGAACATGGGGTGTGGTTTGGCACTAGGAGCTCACAGGTTGAGATGCAGGCTGAGAAACCCCAGGAGGGCTGAACTGTGAATCACCCCCAGGAAGGAGGAGAGGTTTGGGTTGTGCCTCTTGGTCAACATCTTTGATGCACAGTTATCCATGTCCAGGCCAGCTTGGTGTGCCCACAGTAGAGACATGCCCTAAGGCCACAAGCTTCAACACTTCCAAAGAACACATGTTAAAAGGCTCTGCCCTCCTATCCAAAAGCCTGCAAGGGAGTTGGATCAGAGTATTTTTAGCTCCTGTCCTGTTGGCTTAGATGCTGCTGATGTTATGAAATTGGGCAAGGCAGGGACCTGTAGGGTTATTAGAGTTTCAAGGGATCTCTTAGATGTAATGTTCCTCCTGCTGTGGTGAAGAGACTGGGAATGGTGTGAGCTTCCCTGTCTTTCACTCCTCATTCATCATTTGGTGGACCAATCTGGAGCATCTCAGCTCTGCTGAAGTAACGAGGAGGAGCTGGCCCATGCCAGGCCCTGGAGCCCTGTGCAGAGATCCTGGAGCTAGTGGGGATGGTGCTCACTGCAGCACCAGGAGAAGCATCCCCTCCTCCCCAGGGCATGGTCCCTGCCCCCTGACACCCTGCTGAGGATGGCTGGGGTCCCACCCCACTCCCGTGGCGGGTTGGTGCTGAGGACCAGATGCACGTGGTGCTTCTGTGGAGGTTGAACTCTTGCCCAAGTCCTTCAGCTCCCAGTGCTGCTGGCTCTTAAAAAGAAGCCTTTAGCCCCTTTGAAAGTTATACCCTGCCTGTCTTCACTCCTCACAGCTGGGACTCACTCATTCTTCCCTTGAAAAGTGCAATATTGAAGTCCAGCAGGTCTTTTTTTTTATTATTATTATTTTTCAGTGCACTTGTGTGGTGGGAATTGGGTTTAAAAGCATGAACCTTTGCTGCTCAAATGAAAGAACCAGCTGTCAGCAGGCAGGCTCTTTGGAAGGAAAAAAAAAAGAGTCACAGGGGTTTTTTGTGGACTACAAGTTTGCTTCTGGCAGTCAATATAGTGTCCAGCTGAGTGGAGAGCTGCTGCTTTTCCTCTGCTGTGCCTTCCACACTTCTCCTGTGAGACTGGAGCAATGAAACTCCAGAGTGAGTAGCTAGAGAACATCCACTGTCCTCTCCTCATCCTCAGCATCTCTGGCCTCTCCTGTTCCCTGGAGAGCGAGGCTGCAGCAGCTTCTCTGCCACTGGATTTTCTGTTCCTTTGGACTAATCTGCACTAATCTTGATTAAGACGTGGCAGTCGATGACCTCCAAAGTTAGCAGCCATGGGGAGGGGCACAGAGGAGGAAAACCCTGATGCTACAAGGGGAATGCACAAGGTGGGGACTTGAAGGGAGGGGATTTGCAGGCTGGATGTTAATGCAGGTCATGGAAGGGTGAGGGAGGCAGATGGAGCTGCCTGAGGAGCTATGTCATGAGCTAGGACATAATTGGGTATGAAGAAACGCTTGCACAGGGCAAGGAAAAAAATCCAGTCAGCTGCAAGAGGTTTTCAGTGAGAAACCAGAAATCTGACGTGTGATACAGGATTTTTTGGCAGAAAACAGGATTTTGGCATGTTATAGTTTCTGATGAAGGCTTTTTGTAAGAGGGAGAGAACAGGAGGGGGAACCAGGCTCCCCAGGAGCTGATGTTCAGACAAAAGGCACGTCAGCTGGGGCAGGGAACTGTGTGACAGCAACCTTACCTCTCCTGCTCAAGGACCTCTCCCAGCAGCTCTAGTCACCAAGTAAGGAGCCAGGGCTGGCATTTTGTGAGGCAGTGAAGCTCCTTGTCATCAGCCACGGGGTACCAAAGGCCCTGAGCAGTGCCCAGGTACCACCACGGCTGTGTCTCCACTGCCTGGAGAGCAAGGGAGACCTGTAGTTGGAGTTTATCTTCCTGTGTGAAGCTTCTCTAGGGGTCAGTGCCTGTTTGTTTTCTGTTGAGCAGGTCGTTGTGGAGAAGACCCTTCCTATCAAAAGGCTTTTTTCAAGAAGGATGGCTCCTTTCAAGAGGCTGCAATACCCTTGTTTAGTTAAGTGGCACAGACAAGGAGAAAGAAAACAGCAGCGAGTTAAAAGAGCATGAAGAACAGATGGAAAATGTTCTGCACGTTAGAGGAAAAAAAAAGGTGTGTCCTCTCACCTCCTACAAATGATGACTGCTGTTCCAGATGTAGCCACTTATTTCCTAAAGGTACTTCAGGTCTCACGTCACAAATTTAAGCTGGCGTCTTACCCTTCTCCAGAAATGCCAGGAGCTGATCTGTGGAACAGCTGAGACTTCTGCCTCCCAAATGTTGCCTGTTCAGAAGGAAATGAGCCACCCCTGAGCTGCGATTTGAATATTTCCTCATAATTCTGTGCCAAACAGGAGGTAACTTTGCTCCTCTCCCAGCTGATCAGACCTGCTTGCAGAGGAAACGAGAGTGCTGACAGATGCTCTGCATCCAGCTGACCTGTTTTCCATCCCCATGGTCACTCCCTATTACATTAAAACCTGCTCAGGTATGAGCAATTCACCCCTTTCTGTCCTGTCTGAAGATGGGGAGTGTCCTGATGAGCATTTGGCATCCTCTGTGTCCCTCTCTGACCTTGCTGCTCCTGCAGGTCCTCAGGTTTGTGTCTGTTGGGTTGGCTGTGACTAACTTCTGCCCTACATCTCTCCCTCCTTCTATTCCCAAGTGACCTAGTGCTGCTTGGTATGACACCTCAAGGAGAGCAGGACCAGAAAACCCAGGTTTGTAATGAGATTCTGCAGAGGAAAACAGGCAAACTTGCTTGAGCCTGAATATTCTATTGGCATCTTAGCATAATAAAAAATATCTGGTGTGTTCTTGTCTTCCTCAGCCTTACCCGCTGGAGAACCCTGAGACAGTGTAATAACACATAGAAAAAACTGTGCCCTTCAAAGCCACCCAACTTTTTCTCCCTCTTCCCTGCTATTTATACTCTTTATATTAACTTTCCCTCACTCCTTTAAAGTTTAATCCCTTTAAAGTTCGATCTTTTCTTCTTAAGCCACATCAGACTTCGCTCCCTCCTCTTCTCCTCAAGAACTTTCCCTTTGCTTGTCTCTCTAAGCTCTGTTCCCTTTCTTGCTCCTGCTTCAACAACTGCTCAGCCTCTCTCAGATCATCTTTGTTGCCTCTGAAGAGAAATTGGGTTTCAGCTTTGACAGGTGTCTTTTGAGCTCAGCACTGACATCTTTTCTTAGCCAGCAGCTTCCTGTAGGATCTATTTGAGAAGCTTCAGGAGGCATAAATTACGTTGGCACGCACAAATAAGCATTGCAAAGATGTTAATCACTGCCACTTTCCACTCCCTGAGTCTCCCCTTTAATGGGCTGAGCAAGTTTTAGCTGCTCTGCTTTGGGTTTTTTTCTTTTTCCTTTCCTCCAGATAAATTATCTAATGGCTTTAACATTTGCTGGAGGATAACGAGAGCTTGTTTTGCTCCTCGTACCTCACGCAGATTGTTTTTGGGGAAGGCATGCTAAGGGATCTGTCAAAAACTCAGGAGTGCCTAGAAATGGGGAACGTTTTCTGCCACGTTTCCAGCCACTCTTGCTGAGAGCATTACTCTTGTCAGCTCCTGGAGAGCACAGGAGGAACCTGGTGGCACCAGCAGAAGTTGTGAGGATGGTGCTCACTGCAGCACCAGGAGCAGCATCCCCTCCTCCCCAGGGCATGGTCCCTACACCCTGAAACCCTGCTGGGGGTGGCTGGGGTCCCACCCCACTCATGTGGCAGAGGTTCTATGAGGTGCCTGGTGCTGCAGTTCATGGGAGATGGGGACATCTGGGGTCACAGGCTCAGGTTTTACACCGTGGCCCAAGCTGGCACGGTGGGTGGCTCTGCCCCGTGCTGGGGCTTGGCACTGGCAGAGCTGGGTGAGGAAGCTCACGCTGCCTCTGCCCACATCATCTCTGTGCCTGTTGGCTGCAAGCAGGGAAGAGGACTTCTATAATTACAGGGGGTGATTTAGGCTTTGAAATCCTGAGGATGGTGACTGTGACACAGCCAACAATCCCTGTCTGAGGTAGGATGGAAAACGTGACTTCAAAGCTAATTTCTGCTGCTGGCACGGGAGGACCAGGCTGCAGCTTTGTCCCCTTTGCTGGGAGAGGGATGTGCAGGGCTCCACCAGTGCAGGAGGGCTTCAAAATAGGTGTGATAAACCCTGCAGCCCCAGGGTCACCTTTGATGGCAGTGTCATGGCCAGAGAGCAATTCTGTGCACACACCTCGGTGGCACAGGAGCGAAGTAAATGACAGGGAGGACAGGCTCTGGTCTGCAGACACGAGTGCTGTGTGCTCCTGCAGTGGCTGGATGTGCTCCTGGAGTGGCTGGGTGTGCTCCTGCAGTGGCTGGATGTGCTCCTGGAGTGGCTGGATGTGCTCCTGGATGGCTGGATGTGCTCCTGCAGTGGCTGGGTGTGCTCCTGGATGGCTGGACGTGCTCCAGGAGTGGCTGGATGTGCTCCAGTCACTGCCCATCCCACTACCTGAGGGCAGGAGGGGAAGCAAGAGCTCTGCTGCATAGAATCTTAGGATGTCTGGGCTGGAAGGGACCTCCAGAGGTCATCTAGTCCAACCCCCCCACCATAAGCAGGGACATCTTCCCTGAGCTGCCCCATTCAGCCTTCTAACCTCTCACCTCTACCAGCCAGGGCCACCCTCTCTCTGAACCACAAGCAGGTTTAAGGGGATTGCAGCCAATAAATGTGCTGAGGGACACGGTTCAGTGGTGAGCTGGCAGTTAACTGCTGACCTGTGGCAGTTAACAGTTGGACTTGATCATCTTAAAGGTCTCTTGCAACCAGAATGATTCTGATTCTATGAGTCTACAATTCTCTGAAGTGCCCAGAAAGAGTCAAATGTGGATCTGCAGCAGCTTTTCAGCTGCTTTGTGCCTCTGGAGGTGAGATCTCAGTGGTGCAAGTGGAGGGCTTGCTTGTGTCCATGTTGGCTTTGCAGGGAAGGGGAAGACATGGCTGCTAATTTACTCTCATAAAATGCAAATTTTATGGGCACTGGGAATTTTTATTATGGTTCTTCATGATTCATATGACCTGTGGTACCTGGCAGGGAACCTGGGAGCTCAGCCTGGGACTGGGTGCTCTGCAGACAGAGTAATGGCAGAAATGTCCATTGCCACTTGTCCTGTTAAACCTGAAGTGGGAATATCTTGAATGCATCAAAGTCTCCACATACATTTGATGCAGGAAAATCACAGTTGTGGTGTGTTAAAGGGCATCCTGGATAGCTAGGAAAAATAAACTCAAAGAAGGGAGAGGCAGCTGTGAGAGCTCAGTTCTTTGCTCTGTTCAGATGATGCCACTTTGGTGTGTCTCAGAGGTGGACAAACCCCTTGAGCCCAGTTCTGGGTTGGTGATGTCCCAACAACTCCTCCTCACCGAGCTGCCACCTGCATCTACCCCGTGTGAAAGTGGCTCGTGGCTGCTCAAGTGGCCAAAGCCTTTGAGAAGGTGGAATATGGATTTTGGAGAGGGGAAAACCCCAAATGTCACTTCTCTGTCTCATCTTAGAGTCAGGTCCTAAAGACCACAGCCTGGCAGAGGTGACTTTGAGGCAGAACTGGGAACAGAAAGCAGGCTGAGGAATTTTGCAGAGGAAGATCTTACTGGGAGCATTTATAATCTGAGTGTGAATGAAGTACCTGCAAACCCTCAGGTTAACCATTATTTTCTTTGCAGTGTTCAGACCAGATGCTCTTGGTTTTGCAACGTTGGGAGATTTGCTGCTGTATGAGCCTCTTTTCCTTTCCCACCTCCTGTGTGAAACACCCTTGACAAGCCTATTGGATCATCTTTTTGTCCTTCCTTAGAAAGTCATACAAAAGCTGTCTTCCTGTGGTGTTTGGAGTTTCTTTAACCTGCTGCTTTGCTCCAGGCTCCACAAAACTTCATCTTTTTGGGCTAGCATGGCCATCTTGAGGTCTCCTGGGAGTTGGAGACAACTCACTTGATTTTTTTTTAGGTGCCTACAGAGAGCCTCTGGGCACCTCTCATGTCCAAAGCTTGTGAGCTAGAACTGTGGCCAAATCCACTCTTTTAGAGGGATGAGATAAAGGTAAGCATAGGAGGTAGTGACCAGGCACAACGAGAGGTCACCAGGGACTCCAACAGCTCATGATTTTTAAAAAGAAGTCAATAATTTACCAAAATTCACCTGGGAAGTCTAAGGCACGAGCTCCACCACTGAACCTAGAAATCCTGAACGTTAAGCCCAAGTTTATTCCTGTCCCTCATCCACAAATAACGTTGTGTGAAGGTTCATTTTGTGTTGAAATGGGGCTGAACTGTGCTCAGGCAGGATCCAACCCAAAGTGCTGTTCCCTGCAGCAGAAACAGGGGCTAATCCACTTATCCCTTGGAGCTGGAGGTCCTGGAGCACTCAGAATGTCCAATTCACATGAAAGGATTTTCTCTCTGAATAAGAGGACACGTCCAGAATATGCAGAATAATTCAGTGTTCCCTGGATGGTTTTTATAAAGGGATTGCTTACTGTGGTGGTTGAAGGCAGGGAATTTCAGCTGATATTTCTAGAGTCCTGTTGGTCCTGGAGAATCCTGAAGGACTTTACCAACAACTAGAAACACAGACTTTGGAAGAGTCATTGAAGAGTCATTGGAAGGTCTCAACCACTGACATGACCACGTACAGTGATGATGAAAAAATAGCCAGCCCCAAGCTGACATCTAATGATGAATTTTCCTATCAAAAGGGCTCTTCCATGCCACTGCATGTCATCCAACCTTCCTGCTTCCCACCTCCTGGAATTCCATGCATCCCCATCAGGAGGCTGAGTGTGCCAGTTAAAAATTGCCATCATTTATAACAGCTCAAGCCTGCCCAAAACCTCACACAGAGTTCCCTCCTGCAGCCCTTGTATGCTGATTTTTCTGTGTAAATGCTGAAGGAAATCCAACATTTGAGGCTCCTCAGTCACTGAGGTGCACGTGTGACACTGAGTGACTGCTGAAAAAAAAAAAGCCCTTGGTGTTTTCATTGTAAAGAGGAAAAAAAAGATTGAATTGAATGCTTTCCACTCTAACCTCCACAGGATTTGTGGCACTCTTGCTGTTTTTGCAGTATAATAAAATGCAGAGTATTTATACTAAAAACCTAAACCACAGGATCCCCTAAAGTGTTGTGCAATTAAATAAAACATTGCACAATTAAATTGGTTGCAGTAACAAATGATGCTCTTACCCAGTCAATATTTGCTTGGTTGATGGAGATTAACAGCATTTATTAATCTGGCAGATTTGATTGAATAAACTCAACGTAGGGTAAGACATGGACTCGATGATCCCCTGAGGGTCTTTTCCAACCTAACTGATTCTATGATTCCCCCTCTCTATTCAAGAGAAGAAATTAATGTCCAAAGAATTTGAGTTCTAAGGAAAACACTTAAAAATTGGGTGCACTAAAAACGAAACATGTTTAGAAGAAAAAGTAACAACTATATATATATTTTTATATATTGGTTAATGTATTGTGACAGCTCTTAGTAAGATTCTTTGAGGAAATTTCTACTTAAAGTGCACTGTTACTGATTTTCCCCTTACAGCCAGGCTTTACAAAGTCCTCATAGATCTTGGAAATGGTAAAAAAAAAAAGGTCTTGAAGTGTATTTTGGAAATCTTTAGACCTTTGATCCTCTTGGCTAGGATGATACAGACTTAAACTCACCTGAGAGACATTTGAATGCAGCACTTCAATGAGATGAGTTGGTGGTTTCATAGTGGCAGCTGGATGTGTGTCCTTGCCATTTTCCCATTTAACAAGAAGAAAAGGCCAAAGAAGGGCCAATTAGTCATAACAAAATCAGCTCTGATGACATTTTCCTTCCTGAACTCTGGTATAAAATGGTCATCTAAGAAGGAACTGAAAGGATATGTGAGGAAATTTGGAGTGTAACTGCATGGACGTGCATCTACACTCCTGAGTGAAAAATGACCAGGTAAAGATGCTGCAGATCACTCTGTATGTGGAGAAAATACCCTCTTTGTGCATTTTTCTGCATGCCTGTAGTCTTCCTTGATTTTGTGTGTGATTTTAACTGATCTCAGCTTTTCTTTGAAGTCTCTGCAGGTTGAACTTCGTGTTCATTCTGTGGATCTCAATGATATTCGTGTGCTCGAGTTACCCAGTTGCCCCTTCCATGGTAAGTCATGCTCTCTGCTTGAAGATGAAGTGTTTAATTTCTTATAAATAGCTATTTTATTTATTTTGTTGTCTATGATTGCTTGTTTCTTTGTGGTTGTGTTTTTTTTTTTTATAAGATGAAAGAAGTTTCTCATCTTAAAGCTACTGGATAAATATTACTACCTAGTTTTCCTGGAGTGTAGCTCAATTTTTGTTTTAGTTACTAATAAAATATGCAAGCCTCTAAAATAATCATGTGAGAAATCTATTGCATATTTAATGGGGAGTGTGGGTAGCTGAAATATTGTATGGAAAAGAGAAAAACATCCATCTCCTCTCCATTCCATCTAAATTCCTCATCTCTATCAAACACATTCAATAAGATATATGTATTAATTTCTCTCCTTGCTAGCTGGTTTATAAACCAATACATTTATTTGTCACTGGTGGTGTGTAGGTAAAGGAGAAATTCTTACATAAAGTTATGGAAAATTATTGCATGCAATCAGCAAGACAAATTTGGTTCAACTACAAAAGAAAGTAGAACTTATAGAGATGAAGTGAGCAGGTTCCTTCAAATCCAGTTGCTGATCTC
>NW_008581107.1:2955-3794 GCF_000691845.1 Merops nubicus | reverse complement strand
CCTGCTGAAACTACCCAGACACCATTAAAGACTTTGCCAACGTGGGATGAGATACTTTAATGATGTTTGATTCCCTGCCTCAGACTTTTTAGACTCCCTGTTTCTTTATTGCTGTAAAATCAGCTCTAGGAGCCACGGTCCCTTTGCAGTCCACATTTCCTTGTTTCCCCTGATGTGTTTTGCATCATTATCTTTTCATTAAGGTGCCCTGTCACTGGCAGATGTGGTGGCTACTCCTGGAGCTGTTTATTTTATTGATGTGAGGTTCTCATCACCCTTAATCTATCCATCACCCAGTTCCTCTCCCTGTTTTATTTCTGTACATGCTGAATCATCTCTCACTCCTGATCATGGATAGTTTAGACACAGCTCGATCTGACTATCCACATTTCTTAATGGATCTCTTTATGGCAAGGATATAATAGGCAAAATGAGTTTAATTATATCAATGATCATCTTGCATGTCTAAATATCAGTCAATTATTCAGCAGTGTAAGTCCCTGTATGGGTCGTGAGATAGGAGCTAAAGATTCAAAGGGGAATTTCTCTGTTTCTGTGTTTCTTGCAGAAAATGTTTCTTCTCATTAAGGAGAAACTTCAGTTTGGGGGGAAAAAAAAAAACCACCATCAGTGGCTCAGCTGCCTCAGAGCTGGTGGATGCTCTGGCTTGCAGAAAGCATCATGAATCTACCTTTACTACACACAGAACATGAAAAATGTTAAAAGTCCCCAACAGAATTCAGAGAAGTGCTGGCACCCTGAATTAAAACTGATCTCACTGAAGCTAATGGCCATTGTATCATTGATTCCAGTGAAGGAAGGGGTTAATGTGCTGTGCA
>NW_008581107.1:0-2924 GCF_000691845.1 Merops nubicus | reverse complement strand
CAGGAATGCAACAGGGCCAGCTCCAGGAGTGGTGGTAGAATATTCCTCCTAGGGTAGATAATCCACAAGCTGGTAAATCACACAATGAAGGATGCACAGAAAAAACTACAGAGATGGCAGGAAACGTTCCCTTTTAAATTCAGTGTTAATTGAACTGCAATGTAATTGAAATTCAATTTAAATTTGTAAAAATTTGTATGGCATTTACATTTTGATAAAGGAAAAGGAACGTGCACGTAAAGCCATATGGATTTTAACCCAGACTTTTTAAAATCCCTGTTAATATTTGCTCATTAAACTCAGTCATAACTAAGTTCAACCTACCATAACTACTAGTAAAGTCGTTTTAGGCATAACTACTAGAAATACAATAGACATAACTAGTAAAGGCATCACCAGGAATCTCCCTCCCTCAAATTTCTGCCGTTCTGTGATTCTGTGACTTTACACAAGTGATAACAAGATGCTGCTTTGTTGTTAATGGAAAAAAAAATCTCATTTTGCAGCCAGCAGCACACGTGCTACTCCAGGGAAACTGTGTTACATGTCACAGCTGGTCAACATCCCAGAAAACAATTCATTTCATACTGCAAATACAGTTCTAACAGTATCTGTGCTTTATATCAGCAACACCACAGTTCAGCTTTCTAGAAAGCCATGAAAAAAAAATCCCATTTTGACTATGATGAATCCTTAGCAAACAGCAAATCAGCCTTGTCATTCTAAACATGAATTGGATTTGTGTTTCTGCTTTGCCTTTTATACTGAGCAAGTCCTGGCCAACACGGGCATCCATAATTTTACTTTTCTTATCTCTTTTTTTTTCCCTTTTCTTTCTCTTTTTTTTTAATCTCCAGAGCAGCAATCCTTTCTATTTGAACTGCCAGCTGTATGGAAGGGCTGATGACTGCCTCGTGCTGCTGAAGAGCTGCTTGGCCAAGGTGGGCAGGGCTGAAGAGCTGCCTTTTCTAAAGCCTCTCCTGGGGCTGCCTCTCCACAAACGTTCCTTCCGCAACGGCGTTGGCTCAGGAATTAAAAAAACTTCCTTCCGAAGAGCAAAGTCCTAAACAAATGTTCAAAACCACGGCCTCGAGTTTAGCCTCTGATGTTTCACTGTGTGCTTAAAATCATTTTAATGCTTTTCTAGGACCCAACAGAGACAAATGTCCCCGTGTCTTCGGCGTGCGCGCAGATGTTTGTTCCGAAGAGCTCGAGCCAAGGGGAGCAGATGGGGTTGCTCAGAGAAGGGTTTTGTTTCCAAAGTTACAGTATCATCAAGTTTTGGATTGGAAGGAATATTTTCAGTTGGTTAATTCCCTTTCTTTGTAAAGCTGCAGATTTAATCAGCTGGCTTTGGAGCAAGAGCCCCTGTGCTTTGGGTAGCTGGGTGTGGCTTGTTGGGAGGACTGATGGTGTTACTCCTGCTCTGCCAGGGAGGAAAACCCACCAGCAAGGCAAGAATTCCCTGCCCCAAGTCACATCTACTCCAAGACAACTGCTCTGGCAGTTTTAATACACATTTAAAGTACATTTCAGATTTCCAAAGGCAGGGAGGGCCACGGGTGAAAGACAGAATCAGGGCCCACTTGTAAGCGCTACTTTCTTTTTAATATAGTTATTTCAAATTACTGTAGCAGGAAATAATCTTTTGAGTTGTGTCATCTCATTTTGCAGAAGAGTCCTGGGAAATCACTCTAAGGCAGGGTATCAGTGCAGCTCCCTGGGCCTCAATTAATTGACTGAGGTAGGCAACATATATCTGATGAGATGTGCCAACGTGGTTTCTGCTCATCCCACTAAGGTTGTGGTGAGGTAATGAACAATGGGATGTTATTTTTTTTAATTTCCTGTAAAAAAACCCCAGCTGTTTGGTCTGAAAAACATGTAATGTGGTGTGTAGGAAAGGTCACCTGCTGTGTGGGTGGATTTTACCTCATGGCTGCTTCTCCAAATGCAGTGTAACGAGTCGTGACGTTGGCTTGAAAATGTTGCAAACGTGCCATTTTTTTGAATTTCCATGCAAATGCATTTTGAATTCAGAGCTAAGATGATAATAAATCAGTATATGGATGCTTTCTAATATTTCCCTGTTAACTATCATAACCCTGGAGGTCCTTGTTAAACACAGAATAGGGTTGACTTGCATCACCTCTGTGACGCCCGTCCCTGTGATTTGCACCTTGAGCCCATGGAGAGAAGTGACTGGAGCAGGGAGCTGGGCTGATCTGATACTGGGTTTCTGGATTGGAAGCTGGCTAATTTGGGGCTGATTCAAGGAGATCAAGCACACTCCTCTCTACGTTTGTCCATGTTGAAATATTTAAAGCATGGTGGTTTTTAAAGCACCTTAAAGAGTGACTGCTGAGCGTGCAGGTAAGAGAGGCACCAACCCCAGCCACAGGTCCTGAGTGCAGGGTCTCAGTGGTGCTGGGCTTTCCTGTTTCAGTACGTAAGGAAAGAAGTAATGAGGGTTTCCTAATGCCCTTGTGCAGGCATAATGTGTGTGTTCTGCATCTGTGCACATCTGTATTCAGAGAGGTGGAGGTGTTTTGTCGCAGTGCAGCTACCTGGCGTGGCTCTGGCGTGCTCTTTGCAGCTCCTATCCCCACCCAACTTATTTTTCAGGAAAGAAAAGAAAACAAAGAAAGAAACAACTCCAGATTTATCTCCCTCTTGGGCTTTCACATCCATTTTAGTTAAGTTTTCTTTACATAATCAAATACATTTCTGCCTTGGTAAGCCACGATAAACAAGGTTGTCTGTAAGCCAAGAGAGCCAGAGGTAGAGCTTTGAAAATCAACCTCCTCCTTTTCATTCACTGTGCAGGGACCTGGGCAACTCATTTAGTGTTTTGGCAACTGGCTTTGAGCAGGGGATGGTCAGGAGGGATGGAGAGCTGGTGTCCTGCTCACACAGACTGTCCT
>NW_008581106.1:13802-36104 GCF_000691845.1 Merops nubicus | reverse complement strand
AGGATTCTATGATTCTATGATAAACGTTAATTGAAATTAATAATAATTTCAAGATGCTTGCCATGAATTTGAAACTTTCTTGAAAACTAGCCTACTTGCTAATCGTCCTATATTACTACCTGTAATTTTGCCAGTACCTCTGAAAGAAATTGTGAAATGACTGATCTGTGTGCTTTAAAAGTCATTAATAATAGTGAAATGCAAATGTGTTCATTTTAGCCCTGAAGTAAAGCTCAAGCTCCGTACTGAGCACAATTACAAATAGCATATGAACTAGCATGATGCTAAGTACAGAGGTCCAGCTGCTGAAGAAGTAGATAATCTATGTGCACTAGCACACATGCTCACAAAGTTTAAAAGTTATGATTTCTCCTATTGTATCTTGCTTTCTGAATGGCATTCAGGTTGCTGATGTTGTGATGTACTGAGCTGAGCTTGGATATTTCTATGGATAGTTTGTAGAAGAAATGTTGTCAGCCTAAGAACAACATTAACCACAGGGCTTTAAAATGGGGAAAATTCATGCTGTCATACCTTCTGTTGTAAACTGCACTTTGGTGCTGTCACATCCATCACTGGCAAAAGCATGTAGGTTTATTTATAAAATTCATCTTGAGCTCTTCTGAAATTAACAGAAGCTTTACTGACCTAACATAACTGCAATTTTAACCTTATTGTTTACATGGTTGATGCATTGTATTCTACTTTTACTATTCTCCTTTCAGAGTCATTATTTCAACATTAGAACACTTTTTGTGGTACCATGGAAATAGACCAAGACACATAGTCAACACCTACTCAGAATAATTTTGAGCAAGTTTGCGCATAGAAAGAAATTTTCCCCTAAAATTAGGTAAAATAAGTTTGGCTATTTTAAGACAGAGTGAGTAAAAAGGGAAGGTTAAATCCTTGTAGCTGCGCTTTAGTTCCTTTAGCTTTATGTTATGTAACAATTCCCAATTTTGATATCATGCCAGTTGTAAAGGTATAATGTCCAATACACTGATTTCACAATGAGGGGAGGGGAGGAGGGGGTAGTGTGGTGAGGTAGGGGTAATTCAATACTAAAAATGCAATAGCCATGAAAAGGTTGTTAACAGTATGTTATGCAAGTGGTATGTTGCTTGAAAAAGCTGGAGTGAGGTATTTTGTATGTAATGTCTTCTAATTCTTTTGATTGAAAAGGCTTCTCTATGGATCCTTTAAGCAAGCATAAGATGAAAGAAGTGCTAGCTTTAAACTGAAGCCAAGATGTGGCTTCATCTCATAAAGATGAGGAAATTGCAAGTACAGCTGAAGTTCTGTCCTTAGGTTATGTTGTGTTTTGACAGTGATGCAGAAGCACAGCAGCCAGACTGAAGAAGAGGGAGTGACCAAGCACCGCCAGTGAGGAACCTTGAAGGAGTGGCTGCAGAGAGACAGAAATTAGCTTTAAGATTTGTAGCCACAGCTAATTTATGGAAGTTATTTTTTTAAAAGGTTTGTGAGTGATGTGTTTTAACAAAGGCAATAACTGCTTCATATATGTTTTGTGGCTCAGAGCAGAAGGATGCAAAATCTAATGGTTGGTAGCAGTTTGCTTCCAGCCTCTCTGAACTCCTGTCTCCAGTGGCCATGGCAGTAACCCCAGGTTGCACACTGCTGAAACATTCTTTTAAATGAAGGTAAAGCTGTGATCAGCACAAAATCTGGCAACAATCAGTTTAGACTTGTAGAAATTAGCTAGTGTGATCTCTCTCCTAAAAAAAGAAAGTGGTGGCAACATGTCTGTTTTTCCACTGAAAACTTTGATTGGTTATGCATGTGGGACCTCCACACAGAGGTTTTTTTCTTTAAGTGATAAGTTGTCCTATAAACTCATTTGCTGACAGGGTTGACAGGAGGAGACATGGTTCCTAGGTGAGGATTAAAGAAAGGTAGGGCAGGCTGAAGGAGGAGAGAACTGAATGTGGCTTAGGGAAATGGCAAGCATCCATCCTAGCCACAATTGCTTTCGGGTTCTGGTATTATTATTTCTGCTCTGCCTCTTTGGGCTTCTATTAGGGTCAGGGAGAGACAGAGGAAATCCCATACAGCCCAGGTACAATACAGCAACGTTGCCAATAAACCAGAGGGCTTGCCTGAGGCCAAAGCAAGCAGAAATAGACAAAGTCAGATGCTTAGGAATTTGAGCAAATTAATAGTGCAGTGCCCTTTTTGGACTAAGGAAAACCTGGGCCCTCCAGTGGGAGGGCATGTGTCTCTACAAAGAGGTCCTCATCAAGTCTTCCACTTTTTCTTCCAGAACTCTATTTTGAGGACTATAGCACAGAAGATGACTATGTGGTCCAGATGTTGTAAAATATAATTAAAAAAAATAACGATAATGAATCGAATGGGATAAATGCAGTGCAGTGCCATGGAAATTAAACTACTCATTCTGATGAAATTAGTATTTTGAAAGATTATAGAACCCATTTATAAAAATATCTAAAATCAATCTAAAGTTTTTAATAGAGAAATATGACTATTCTGCTAAAAGTGTACGCTAATTCTATGCTGACTGTGGCAGGAGTAGTCTATAAATGCAGGAAAAGGTTAATTACTATCTTAAATGATCCTGCACCCTTATGACAGTTCTTATAGCTGCTTAAAATTTCCTGTACTTTCACCCTTTCTCCCCAGACTAGACAATATTAATGCATTCTGCATACATTTACTATACACTCCCTCTAGCCCATATATACACATTATAATATTTGCAGGCAGAACAGTCTATTTAGCAATCTAAAGTTTTCCAGTTTGCCAAGAAAATGAAAGGTTTTTGAGTAGGAGAGATTAAAAAGAAGAAGAAATCCCTGCACTGTAAATTGTAAAACTTTACACCTTACAGCTGCCAGCCTCAATCCACAAGGAGACAGTGTTCTTAGGCTCCTAGGAACATAGACTGGGCTATTTTTTTTTTTTTGCAAATGCTCTTTTTGTTCCTTCAGAAAGGGAAGGAAAGGGAAGACAGAAGTCCCAAACCCCAAAAGAACCCCTTACATATAGAGTACATAACACGGACGAGGAGTTATTTTGTCCTTGAGTGTGGAAGGGTTGTGGTGATTTGATAAGATCTGTTAAGATTACATTTTGCTTGTTATTACAGTTGAAATATAACAGCTGAAATGTTACACAAGGTAAATCAGACTAAGCCTGAGAGGATTTTCACCATGTAGCATTTACATAAGATAAGGACACGGTGGTTTCTGGTTCCTTTTAACTGGAATACCTTCATCTTAATATTATCACATTATCTTAAACCAGCTTTTTTCTGTAAGATTACATATATTTGTTTTAAAGATGTAACAAAGGTTATTTTAATAACCTAATTTCTTAATAATTTAAATAAATTAGCATCAGAAAGAAAACGCAGTGCAGTTAAGATTCCTGAAGTTATGGTTGACATGCACAAGTGAAGCAATGCATTCAGTGCTGAGGGATGCTGGGCAGCACATTGCTATGCTGAGACCTTCAGGAAGGAAAACTATGTCCTCAGTAAATGAGAAGCCAAACAGCTGCCTCTTTTTTCCTCTAACAAAAGAAGAAAAAAGGAAAACTATTTTGAGCTGGTCCAGGAGAGCCTAAATTTCAGATGTGTGGGAAGGGGAGGGAGAGAAGGGAGAGACACAGGACAGATTACAATTCTGTGTAACTGCTTGTCATATCTTTGTCTGCTTGTGTCTTTGTGATGAGAGAGAGAAAAGGAGGAAAGAAGCATAAGTAATAGCAAAGAATCAGTTAAATATCAAATCTGAAGATGAAATAGGCTCAAGTTGTAACAGAGCTGTGAGAAAAAGATGGAAGAGGAGAGAGAAAAAAACCTTTTGAGCAAAGCCGAGGGAGAGTCTGTTCATTGCTACTGGCTATTGTTTATAAATAAATATCTGGAACATCATGACATTGTTTTCCTAGTGAAAATATGCCAGAGAAGCCTCCATGTGATCTAGCTACTCAAGGCAAGTAAAGTAATAGTGTAAACTTAGTCTTGTAACCCTTACAGTTCATTAAAACTCGGAAAGGAAAAAAAAAAATATCAGTGTTCTTAACAACACTAAATATATGCACTAGGAAAGGGGCTTATTTAATGATGTGTTCACTTGTTTAAAAACAGTGGCTAGTTATTAAACTATTTCTTGACTGTGTCTTTTAACTGCACCTTTCCATGTCCATTTATGTGGGACATACTAAGGTAATTTCTCTAGTTCTGTATCGATGAATAGAATCACAAAGATAAACATATGCTGGCTATGTTTGTGCTAAGTTTGCATGCACTACAGTGCTCTTCTCTTTCACATTTTTTTTTTTTTTCAATTGGTACTATAAAACACTTCTGCAAAGTGAAATATAGAATAAATCCATTGTATTATGGAGGAACTCCACCAAGTTCCTGGACTTAGTCTGCTTTAATTCAGATTCACATAGGTAGGTTTAGTGCTAGGCAGGTCTGTGAGTAGAATTAGAATAGATACTTCCTTAGATCACCCTTAAATTATCACCTCTTCATCTGTGATTTTCAACATGGCTGTCACTTTATGACATTTTCTTCTAGTTAGGAAAGGGAGGCAAGAGTCATATGGAAATCTACTCTTACTCTGTGGTCCTTTAGGTCTGAAGGATTTATACTGATTTCCCATCTGTATCAGTCTAGGAGAAGTCTGCATTTAGTGTGAGCCCTAAAAAGCATGAGCCAAAGTATCATTTGAATACCACGTCAAAGCCAGCTACTCAGTGAGGAGCTATCTCCTGGCAATAGCAAAAAGAAATCTAAAAGAGACATAGATTTCAAAAAGCTTCAGGATAGGTATGCTTTTCACATTTTAATCTCTTCTGACACAACAGAACCACCCTCCCTGCCATCACATTTCGTTATTGAGTTTCTATGTCAGGAAAACTGCATACAGAAGAGCTCTTATCCTCTAGTTGAAATTATGGATAAAGGGGATTCAGCTGGAATCTCTTTCACTATACGTATTTTTCTACTTAGATATTGAGGAAAGCTCCAGAGAATTCAGGCACTTTGAAATAATTTTGATAAGGAGCTATATGTGTTTTATAGAAAGCATTTTTAACAAGTTAACTAGATTTGTGAGGGTTTGGGAAAATGTGCTTTCTTAGTTTGCCAGGCTCACTAGTTCAGCAAGAGTTGTTGAACGTGTTTCTTTAATAAATGACTGCTCCAACTCATCTCAGTAAAAAAGTCATAATTTCTCTGTTTATATTTTGTCTCTCAAATGCAAAATTCTATCCAAGTTATGAGTATTATTTACACTGAGTACACAGAGAACTTATTGTTGTTTATAGTGTGCAAAACTGCTGTCAGTTGAGATATCTACAGTACTTTGTGTGATGAAAAGCTGGAAGAAAAGAGGTGTGACATCCAAGCATGGTCAAAGGAAAGGAGATGGATACCCTCTTTCTGATTTATGCATTCACTACAATTTAAGGATTAATTTGTTTGTGTAACAACAGGTTTTGCATATTTTTCAAATAGAGATTCAAAATATTTTCTGATTTTCAGTAACTATGCTTCTGTTTCATTTGCTTGATCCCCACAAGCTGATATCCTATAGCTACATTTTTAGAATTGACTCTGTTATCAATTTTTTTATCATTTCAATAAGAGACTTTAAAAATTGCTATATATACATTCTACAGAGGTTCAGCATGACATGCCAAAAAGACAGACAACTATGGATAGGATAGCCTCACGCCTGTCTCTCTCTTCAGTACTATTTTATGAACAGGTTTCCACTATATAAACCTCTCTTATTTTATTCAAATGAAGCATGTTGTCATGCTAATTTCTTTTAAATTTTCATTGTTAAGGTTTCTTCATTAGGTTTTCCAAGGTCATGTGTTTCCTTTTTTTTTCTACAATTTTTGTTAGTCACAGGATAAACTTGCAGGTTACCACTATGTACTGTTTGAGTCCTGGACATGAAAATGGTCCTACTTCATTCATTTTCTCCACTTCTGCAAACTGGGCATAGGTAGTTTAAGAGTAGTCAATATATTTTCTTTGAAAAATATCTTCTTTCTTTGACTTCTTTTCCTCCTGTTCTCCACACTGTAGTTATTTAACATTGTCAGCTTTATAACCATTTTGAGCATGGATGCCTCTTCCTCCTTTCTATTTCACCATGTATCATTTCCAAATGCTTTGGAAGCACTCAGTAAAGCTGCACAATATCCCTTATATGAAGACTTATTACATGCAGGTTCTCAGGCTGCACGTTTTCTGTGGATGCTTGAGTGCTTTCTTACATCTCCCTCTATTCCTTTTTTCCTCCTTTAGTTCACCTGTGGCCCAGGCTGTCTTATTCGATGCACTTTTGTTGGGCCTCATTACACTGACATTTGTATTTTTATGGATGTTTTCCTTTGATGCTGACTGTGAGGTGAATAGGTTTCCTAATGAAATGTACATCAAAGAGTTTGTTCGCTCTTTCATGGATGTTCTTTGGAGAGAGATGAGGGGGAGATGTCTTGAAAATTAAATGTAAATTACTCATGAAAAGGCTTAGGCTGCAGACTATTCACCTCAGTAAAACTTCTGGCCAATGCAAAAGGCCAGCTGGAGGAGAGAGCCAGGATCAGCCCATGCAAGTGGGAAGATGGAAGGTGTTAGTCAGGCCCTTCCACAGCCAACAGCTCTAGCAGGAGATTTTAACACCCACTGTCATCACTCTTCCCTCTCCCTACCTCCTCCAGCTATCCCATCTTTTTCTGTGGGCTCTTTCCAGCCACTGCCACTTTTTTCTTGAGCAGCAGAAGCCAGAGAGCCGTAGTTACATTTGACCTTTCTGGTTGTCCTTGTTCTTCCTTGGCTCATGTGCACCATCACCTCTGTGGAGTGCTGTCTCCCTTCACAGCTCACACTGTGCTTCAGGGCTGCCCCTTTCTTCAGTTTCCTCTTCCTCCTGTTCTGTTTGCCCTGTGCTCCATTTTCACCAAAGACTTTATTCTCATTGACATAAATTCTTCTTTATGTTCCCCCTGGCAAAACGAAGGATTCACTCTGTGAATAAAAATGAATACCCGAATGCATGTCCATGAGAGACAGTGAGGGAAGAAAAGTGAAGAACAAGGGAAGTTAGAAAAAGGCATGGTAGAAGCAAAAATACCCCTTAAATCCCTTTTCTGAATTCACTAAGCTAGTGTGCAGAAAGACAGGAGACACTGAAATAATTAAAGCTGGGAAGCAATAGGAAAAAAAATCAACATAAAGGGGAAAAATTCAGCACTTCATTGTCACAGACTGGTGTGTAATATTACACGGAGGACTGAATCAGAAATTTATGTTGAGGGAACATTAAAGGAAGATTATTAAGGTCATATGAATATGGGAAATGGGAACATGATAAGGGCATTATTCACCTGGAAGAACAACGCCTTTAATCTTTTGCCATTAGACTGTGACCTAGTATGTAACACATTACAGGAAAATTATTTATCTGAGGATGTTTCTAGATAGAGAATTTCAATAGCATTTTTGCAAGGATGTGAATATTATATCTGAAATATAACTTTCAAAGGAAAGTAAAGAAAAGTGCAGGTGATTTAGATCCACCATCTGTGTTTTATGGATAATTGTATTGATCACTTGATTGCAAATTACATGCCTGGTAATTTTGTTTTGTTAAACTGGAAGTGCTCCATAAATCATAAATGGTAATGTCACTCTCCCAAAATGATAGACTGGTAGACTTGCCAAAAATTCATGAATGTTGCTTTTTTGAGGATCGATATAAATTATTAAAAATCAGTTGTAACATTGCAGCAAATAACTTCAGTGAGAAACTCTGATTTAGAGGTGAATACCATTATATTTACATGTGGAAATTGAAGCTCTCCCATTTTATATCTGCTTAAATTAAAGGGGGCAGTTCACAGTATTGTTCTTGGACCACATTGACAACTGTGTGCTGTTCCATTTGCAGAAAGCTGCCCCAATAGTGCTAACTACCGGTCTTGATGAGGTTGTCCAGCTGCTCTTGTCTCTATTGCTCTCCTTTGGATCACATCTAAGTGACGGGCACTTCGTCAGCCTCCTGACTTGCATGTGGGCATTGACAGCCCTCAGGTGACAGAGCTGCTGCTGAGGAAAGGGGACTAGGCTGACACAGGGACACAAACTGAGCTATGGTTTTCAAACAAAGCAGTTTTGTTGCTTCAGGGTATTGATATGTGATAAAAGCACCTTAGCAATCACCCATTTGTAAGTGACAGTAGCATCAGAATAAATAAAATAACATATAATGGAAATCTCAAGGCATATGCTGATCTAGCCTAACCCCTGTAAAGGATGTGCAATGATGGTGGCCCACAAAGAAATGTATATAAAATGCTTAAATCGAAGTATAAGCTTCAGATAATGGCTAAAATAGGTTCCCACATGATCTCCTTTACTAGAACCAACTCTGAATGTGATAGCTTGTAAAAGGGAGAAAAGAAACACAGATCAATTTTACAATGCTGATTGTGAGCTGGGCATCACCAATGGATGAGACGGCTGTGAGCCTACTGTTGTTTTAGGAGAATCCAGCACTAAACAATGGTAGCAATGGCACAAGTGAACTTTATAAACCATGTTTTACTCTTAAATGCCTCACTGTAAAGGTGAAGTAATTTCAGCTGTCCTGTTGGACCACATGAAAGTGATATTTGATAGCTGACCAAGATATATTCATAGCAGGTGCAAGTGACAGATGCAACCAGCACGATGACAGATCAAGAGCTCTTGTAAATCTCATCCGGAAGGTCCATTTATTAAGGGCTTCAGTACGTCCAGCTGTTTCACATCAGCAGGTCTTAGTGAGTTGCTGTGATAACAGACCTTATAAAGTTTCTGTTATTATCTTACTTAGACTTTATTCAAAATTTTTGTTTGTCAGGCTGATGAGCTACAGGAAGGATAGTTGAGAAGTTCCCTAACATAGACCTGTTATCCACCCCCATTTTGGTTTCTATTTGGATGTACTCAGACATTTCCCAAGGCAAGCCTTTTCCAGATGAGGAGCAGAGCACAGAACAGGTGTTTTGAACAATAGCAGGAAAGGAAATTATATGTATAACTGCATTTACAACCATGTGTCCTTTTTCCTTTTTGCAGTAGTGATCCTGAAGAGCAAGAACTTGAACTTAGATAAGCTGCATGAATCATCCTTTTCTGAACATGTGGAAAGCAGTCTGAGATATTGATTCACACCTTCCCAGTGAAGTTATCGGGCAGTCTGTGGAAGCCATGGGCTGCATTAGTTGCTAAGTGTGGTTCCATGGTCACTTTCTCATAGTCTCTAGAGAACGAGCTTCCTCTGACCTGGGCTTGACCTATATATCCACTCCTGTGCCATTGCATTCATCTTAGGAAAAGACAAATTAATGATAATCCTAGCAAAATTTAGTAAAGCAACTGAGCTAGTAAAAAGTACACAGCTGGACTGAAAATTTAGCTTCTCAAATTATATTCATGCTATTGTTATACCCATTACTGATTATTGCACATGACAGTCCTTATGTATAATGAAACAAATGTGCTTTGTTCTCAGTGCTCAAGCCTGTTCTGCGTTCTCAGTTAAAAGCCTTAGTGATGGGAGTAACCACACAGTGGCAAGGGCCGACCCTGCTCTGAGCAATGCGGGCTGATCTGGCATGGGTGGCACGACTTGGTACTGTGACTCCACACTGCAGTACCTGCCATGGCTGGGTTGTGTCACCTGAAGATCAGATTTCCCTAGGCACAGGCCTAGCATGGTATCTTTCTAGGGCTACGGAAAGCAGCTTTAAGGGCCCAGTAAGCATACCATCACAAAGAAGCAGGAAATGGGGCTTTGGAGGCAGAGGGGATAACCCCATTGTTCTCCATGAAAAATCAGTCCTTCAGCTGTGCTGAAGTAGCTCCACTGACTGACGAAAAATAAAGGTTGGAAAACTAGGTTGCATCTCTAATGAATGTAAATTAGGATTCTTATTTATCTGGAGTTTTTGAACAAAGAAGAGTAAAAGTGAGCTTTTCACATTATATGCACAATATATATGTTATATATGAGTTTATATGAGATGTGAAACTGGTCCATTATGATAATTTTATTCTAACTTTCTCTGAGTCTGGTGATTCTTGATGAAGGATCTATTTGGAAACTGGTAATGCTTCACTCTCAATGTTAGTCCAGTATCTGAGCTATTTAATTTAAAATTAGCTTGCCTACCTCAACAACACGTTGCAGTCTTTTCTGTGATGCCAGGTTAGATGTATATGTCTCGGGTCTCCAACATCCATAGTCAGTCACGGTTTGTCAAGAAACTGTTGTAAGGGAATCCATAGTGAAAGAGCTGTCTTAAAAATTTCTTCTTTGGTTTCTGTTTTCCCTTGCACAAAGGGCAGGCTTTTTATTTTCAGTCTGCATAGCCTTGGGCAATTCATGCAGGACAGAATAATACTATTCTATTGAGAAAAAAATTACAGAGAGGGGTATTGGAGAGCTCTGTAACCTCAGGGAGCATCAGAAAGTCAGTGCTTCACAAAGGCATTGCAAAATTGCATTATCCAGGTATTGCAAAGCCACAGTTACATCTCTGTGAGGAACTGCAGAGTCATAGAAACATAGACTGGTTTGTATTGGACAGGACCTTAAAGATCATCTAGTTTCAGCCCCCCACACCATGGGTAGGGACACCTCCCAGTAGACCACATTGCGCAAGGCCTCATCCAATCTGACCTTGAATGCTTACAGGGATGGGGCATCCACAGCCTTTCTGGGCAACCTGTTCCAGTGTTTCATCACCCTCATAGCAAAGAACTTCTTTCCTTACATCTAATCTAAATCTCCCCTCTTCCAGTTTAAAGCCATTACCTCTTATCCTATCACTACAAGCTCTCAAAAAAAATCCCTCCCCAGCTTGCTGGTAGGCACCCTTCAGATACTGGAAGGCTACAATGAGGTCTCCTGGAGCCTTCTCTTCTTCAGGCTGAGCAATGCTAACTCTCTCAGCCTGTCTTTATAGGAGAGGTGTTCCAGCCCTCTGATCATCTTTGTGGCACTCCTCTGGACTGCCTCCAGCAGGTCCATGTCCTTCCTATCTTGAGGCCCCAGTACTCAGTACAGTACTCCAGGTGGGGTCTCATGACAGTGTAGTAGTAGAGCAGGCCACCTCCCTCCACCTGCTAGTCATGTTTCTCTTGATGCATCCTGGGATACGGTTGGATTTCTGGCCTACAAACACACATTGCTGGGTCATGCTGAGCTTTCTCTCAAATAATAACCCTAAGCCCTTCTCTGCAGGGCTGCTCTTAATCCATTTATTGCTCAGCCTGTATTTGTGCTTGGGATTGCCTTGATCCATGTGCAGGACCTTACATGTGAACTTGTTGAACTTCATGAGGTTTGCATGGGCCCACCTCTCAAGCCTGTCCAGGTCCTTCTGGATGGCATCCCTTCCCTCCAGCTTGTCGACCACACCACACAGCTTGGTGTGGCCAGTAAACTTGCTGACCTCTCAATCTCACTGTCTGTGTTGTCAGTAAAGAGGTTAAACCACATCAGTTCCTATACTGACCCCTGAGGAATGCCACTTACCACTGGTCTCCACTTGGACATCGAGCCATTGACTGCAACACTTTGAGTCTGACCATCCAAATAATGCCTATTCCACTGAGTGGCTGATCTGCCAAATCCACATCTCTCCAATTTAGAAACAAGAATGTCATGCAGGACATTGCCAAATGCTTTGCACAAGTCCAGGTAAATGACATCAGTTTCTCTTTTTATCCACCAATGCCGTAACCCAATGTAGAAGGCCATCAAATTGTTAGGTGTTTAGTGAAACCATGCTGGATGTCAACCATCACCTCCTTATTGTCCATGTACCTTAGCATAGTTTCCATGGGGATCTGCTCCATGATCTTGCAGACACAGAGGTGAAACTGACTTGCCTGTAGTTTCCTGGATCTTCCTTTTTTCCTTTTTTAAATGAGGGTTATTTTACCCCTTTTCCAGTCAGTGGGAACTTCACTGGACTGTCACAACTTCTCAGATATGATGGATAATGGCTTAGCATTTTTGTCTGCCAGTTTTCCCAGGACTCATGGATGCATCTCATCAGATTCCATAGATTTGTGCACCTTCAAGTTCCTTAGACAGTCTCAAACTTCATCTTCTCCTACAGTGGGCAGTTCTTCATTCTCCCAGTCTCTGCCTTCACCTTCCTCAACTTGGGTGCTGGGGCTGGAGCACTTGGTGAAGACTGAGGCAAAAAAATGGTTGAGTATCTCAGCCCTCTCCACATCCCAGGTAACCAGATCTCCCATTTCCTTCTGGAGAGGGATACATTTTTCCTAGTCTTCCTTTTATCACTGACATATTTATAGAAGCTTTTCTTGTTGTCCTTGACATCCTTGGCCAGATTTTGTTAAATCAGGGCTTTAGCTTTCCTAACTTGATCCCTGGCTGCTTGGACAATTCCTCTGTATTCATCCCAGGCTACCTTTCCTTGCTTCCACCCTCTGTAGGCTTCCTTTTTGTGTTTGAGTTTGTCCAGAAGCTCCTTGTTCATCCATGCAGGCCACCTGGCATTTTTATCTGACTTCCTCTTTGTTGAAATGCATTGCTCCTGAGCTTGGACAAAGTGATCCTTGAATACTAACCAGCTTTACCTGGGCCTCTCTTCCCTCTAGGGCTTTAACTCATGATAGTCTACCAAGCAGATCCCTGAAGAGGCCAATGTCTGTTCTCCTGAAGTCCAAGATAATGAGCTTGTTGTGCACCCTGCTTGCTGCTTTAAGGACCTTGAACTCCACCGTTTTGTGGTCACTTCAGCCAATACTGCCCTTGAACTCCACATTCTCCACCAGTCTTTCCTGGCTGGTGAGAAACAAGGTACAGCATAGCACCCCTCATCATTTGCTCCTCTATCACTTGGATAAGAAGTTATCACTGACATTTTCCAGGAACCTCCTAGATTGTTTTTGCCCTGATGTGTTGTCCCTCCGACAGATATCGGGATGGTTGATGTCTCCCATGAGGATCAGGATTGTGAATATGAAGCTGCTTCTATCTGTCTATAGAGGGCTGCCCTTTCCCAGCTCTGCAAGGAGCTGACTGGAAGAACCAGTAACGCTCTTCTTCTACCAGTCAGGATGGTAAGTATAGGAATATCTGGTGAGGTTTTAAATTTATTGTAGAATTGTTTTAAAGTATGCTTTTAGAACAATCTCTCACAAAACTGCCATGGGGCTTCTTGTCTCTAAAGCTCTAGGGTGTCTATTGGTGCCTTGTTAGTGCCAGGTTTGAGCAGGTGCAGTGGCAAGGCAGAAGTGATGTGTTGAGGCAGCTGCTGGCGCACTTTTTGTACATAATGCAACCCTTAGCACTAGGAACAGTCCTGGGCTCTTCCCTCAGTTCTAACAGGACTTCAGCCTGTAGATACCCACCTTCAGCCTCCCGGACAGACTCTCATACCTGCCCACTTGCTTAGTTCTCTCACAGACCTATCCTAACTGGCTTCTTCCATGTCCATAGGAATATTGATCCCACGGGAGAATGGTGCACAGAGGCTAACGTCTTCTGTGAGAAGGTGACAGCCCAGCTAAGGACAAAGTCCTGACAAGGAGCTGCCCAAAAGAGACAAGGAGAGTCCTTGCTGAGTATACAAATGCCCTGGAACGTCATTTCCCATCATTGCTCCATGCCAAAGCTAGAAGGGTCCTTTTTCTCCACCCTCTGTTACAGGGCCCAAGTGTCCAACACCCTGACTGAGCAGATTGCTATCCAGATATTCACCCACTCCTGGGCAGGGACACAGGAAAATGTTTCATGTAGCAGGAACTTTAGCAGTTCCTGCACATTCCTGAAAGCTTGTAATGAGGCTGAGGCTCATTAAACCACACCCAGCTCTCACATCATGGGAGCAAAGTGAGGGCATAAAATGCCAGAGCAGCTTTACTGTGAATGAGGAGGGTACACCAAGCCTGCTCTGGAAAAACAGGTCCCGTAATCATTCTGGCACTACAGCAGTTAAGAAGTCTGGCGAAGCCCCACTTGGCTGCATGTTCTGCAGAGAGAGAAGTACGATGGAGGCAGCAGCATTCCAGTGAGACAGCCTGGCTGTCTCTTCTTTACAGAAAGACTAATATTTCTTTCTTCTCCCACTTCCATCAGTGTCCATCTTCATCATATCAGCTACTCCACAGGTCATTCACTGTGATCCAAGTCCATGCCCTCTCATCAGAACTGATCACTCTCCTTGTCTTGTCTAGTCAACATGTGAAGAGATCAGCACAGAAATCAAATGTTTCTTTCAGATGCTGCTTCCTGGATGAATGTGTTCAGAACAGGGATGTCAGCTCACAGGTCTTGTCCAGAGGAAGGACTCCAAGGGAAGTGGGTAAGACAACAGACTTTCGTCTATCAAGAGTAAATCACAAGAGTCTACAAACATAGACTTGTGTTATTTATTCTCTAAATCTGCTCCATGAGGGATCCCCTCTTAAGGCCTGCTCTGGATCTCTGCATGCCTCAGAGAGAGGACCATGAAGGAGGAGAGAAAATACCAGGTTCTGCAGTGAGGAAGAGCTCTTCTAACTTCCACCATAGCTCAGAGGCCCTCTTTGTGAAGGAATGGCCAGGCTGGTGTGCTGTATATTTCACTGAAGTGTTCCTGTCACAAGAGGCTAAAGATCAACTAAATCTATTAAAACCTTTGCATCTTTACAACCACATTTTTCTGCCCTTCTTCCAGTGCCTGCAATACCTCCTCAACATGCTGATGGGGTACTCCTCAGCTGTCTTCTTGTCTCCCTAGTTTCTCACCATCCTGTACCTACAGACCATAATTGAGCAGCCATACTTATTAAACTGCTTCCAAGCACTTCCAAACTGAAAGGGGGCCCCATCACAGTGATGGGGTAAGTGTGGAAGTATCCATTGCTTGAAAATCTCAACCTGAAGCCCTAGATCTTGAAGGGTAATTTTTAGAAAGTGTGCAATCTTCATTCCTACCCTGAAGGACACAGTGGAGTTGAGTTGCTTACTAAGTCTTGTTTTGTTTCCAAACAAATCCTAGTGCTTTATGTACTGCTTTTATTCATCATTTTACTTTAAAGAGTAAGATGAAAGGGGCTGTCTTTATGTTCCCTGTATATCTTTCAGCATCTAATGCTAGTATTTATATTCTCTACATTTCACAGACTATTCTGTGGCCAGAGGGTCTATGTATTATTGTTATTTTTGGTCCAGCTTTCAGGGCCTGCATATTGCCAACAGCTTTTTTTTTGTAAGGAGACAGTAAAAAAATTTGCGTTTGACATGATGTCTGTGTCTCTAGACTCTGCACTTTTGGAAAGCCCTTTCCTCTGGTATTCACACTATATCATCCTCCACCACAAGACAATTTAAAATAAGATATTCCCAGTCCTGCCAGCTTTCTCTAAACAAAGCCTGTGAGCTGAGAATGAGCTCAGTATATGCATGACGTATGTTGGCATAGACATGCCAATGGGAGGGGAGCGGTTAGAGTAATTTGGGATATCCTAGGACACTTTGGGGAGAACTGTGGATCTCTCCCTGTCATCCAGCTGGCCTCCCTTCAGGGACTCTTCCTTCTCCATTAATTTCAATAATCCACTTTCACTCTCAGATCACCAACCTTCACAGACCCCAAGTAAAGCAAAGAAACAAAATACCTGGACAACAAGATTTCCTTTCCTGCTGCTGCCACAGAGAAACGAGGGGAGAAGGCAAAAGCAAAAGTCGATTCTCCATGAGGTGGTGTTTTGAGCTGCCTTTGGAACAGACAGTGTATGCCCTCTAGCGATGGTACAATAGGGGTTCTGATGCAGCAGGGTGCTGCCTTTCTTGTTTATATCAAAGCTGGCCCTGAATCCGATAAGGACAAATGTGACATTCTTGAATCTTTAGAATGGGTAAAATCTTTATTTGCTGAAGATATGAGTCAGTTAATGTGAATAAAATCCAAGTGAGAATACACCCCTTGGAAAAAGATAATTAATCAGACACTGTTTTAAAAGGCATCTAATGAACAACAGAGGAACATGAAATTCTTATTTGGAAGAGTCCACATATTATAATTTAAATGCCTAACTCCTTTTAATATCACAGACTATGAGACACAGAAGTATCTTTGCAATTTGCGCATAAGGTCTCACACTTATGGTAGCTCTGAAGAAAAGACCTTTGGCTTTAGGTTTTGTTGTTGCGAACTTTTGTTCACAAAAGGCCTGTCTTTACCAAAAATTTGTCCACCAATTGTTAGCTTTTTTTATGTTTAAGCATTTTTAATATTTTTGTTTGTCTTCAGTGTAACTAATCTCACAGATGGATTATTAGGCTTGCAGAATTTGTTTGCATTTATAAACCTTTTATCTCATAGCTGAAACATTTTTTGAAGGGAGAAGAAAGTTTCTGCTGAAAAAGAGTCCCTTTCTTTATATAAAATGTGCTTCTGTTTTGTTAGGAGGAAGCCATATGCCCTGGCTAGACTGGCATGAATGAGTGTATGGCTGTACATACAGTACACAATGTACTTTTCTTGGTGATTTTCTTAATCGCTCCCAGTCTCTGCTTCTTTTATACCCACAAACTTTAATAAGCTGAAAGAGAAATCCTGTGAAGGCTGGAACTTTCAACCCCAAAATGCAGTGCTTGAAATGAAACAGAATGATCTCATCCATCCCTAATTTTTAGGGCCTTTTCTATGCCCAGTAGACTGCATTACTTTTATACAACTTGAGTCCTTGTCAGCCTTGAAAATACTCCTTATTGACTTTAAGTCACTTGTATTTACTTTAAGCAATTGCCCCTTGTGTATGTCCATACACAATAACTTTCCAACAAAAATGTCTAGTATTTTTTATGTTGATCATGAGATCTAATTTCAATGTCAAGCTATTCTCCAACTGTGCACAAGTGAAGGAAAAGTTTTTCAATGTACTATGTACAGTTTTGCACTCCGTTACATCTAACATTAGAAAAATGCACACTGGTCCTGATCCAACAGAGAGTGGCTTTTGTGACTGTTGATCCTGGACATTTCAAGGGCCCCCCCAGGCTCTAGTCAAAAGTCTGCTTCTGATTCTGATGGGAGAAAAGTGCTCCCTTCTATGGCAGCAGACTGCCAAATTAAGCATCCCATGCTGGCTCTTTTCTGACTGGCACTGTATAGTAGCTGTGGTAAAGATTTTAGTCTTTACCTTTGAAGCAAATTTGGCATGAAAGATTGATAAGCAGATGACTCAAAACCAAATGTAGTATTTCATGAGAGAACATATGCAGGAAGAGCTGCTGAGTGTTCTCCCTTTTTTGCACAGTGAATGAACTAACTAGCCAAATGCATTGTTAGGTATCTGCTAAAGAGCTTTTGTTTTCCTATAAATAACCCCTGCAAGTTTTGAAAATGAAATCAGCCATCACAAGCAGGCTTTTGGAAATGTCACCAGAGCTGAATGCAGTCAGCATGCTCAAGAAATCATTTGTTGTGATTCAGTCAATGGGCCAGAGCAAAAATCTAAAGAAAGACCGCAGTAGAATAAAACAGCTTCAGGTTCCATGCACACAATCAATTCAAACCATGATTGGTCCAGCAACAATTACATACTTGCAGTGCCTTGCATATTAAAGAAAATAATAATTACTGAAGTGGGAAGAATTTTACATTTATCAAAATAAGCACAGCTTAGCTGCAGCCAGAGATGTAGGCAGCAACAGGAAATTGCTGGACTGCCTCTGTAGATACCTTCCAGTGCTGTGGATCCAAAGCTGGAATAGGTCTCTGATTCACTGAAGTGCTTAAGCATGTGTTTCATTCCCAGTGAGTTCAAAGAGACTTAATCTTGTTCTTAAAGTAAGCATCTGCTTAAATGTTTAGCTGAATGAGGGCCTACTACCTTGATCCCATTTTTATTGGAAACATCCACTGACTTCCATGACTGCAGAATTAGACTCCTAAATAGGACTTGCAGAACCGCGGATCTGGGCCTTAGTTGTTCACCTAATTTACTCTAAGCATCCTTCCTCAGTAAGGAATGTCCTGTCCATCAGCAATACATATTTCTCAATACATATTTCTCAAGCCTTGGGATAGTTAATGGTTCAAGGAATATCCTTACTAGAAATCTTCTCAGCTGATTAGAATGATAGAGCCTGACTCAGCAGAGTACCTGAGCACAACTCCATAAGCTGGATAATAAAATGAGGTTGGTGATGATCTGGGAATGCCCTGAATAAATAAATAAATGTTACCTAGTTACTCCCAGTCTATTTTCCCACATGCCAGGTACAGCTACCAGGACACAACTAGCTGCAACAAGGTCATAAGGCTCATGGGGTCGCAGAACAAGAGAGGCTCTGGCAGTTTGCAAAGATTCAGACCAAAGGCCACGCTGCAGGGGTGAGTGAGGTAGAGGGAGCTGTGAAAGTGTCACGCACAGCACACAAGATTTGACAGGTCTATGAGTAGCCCCATTAAAGTCAATGAGAACGAAACACACGCTTTGCTCTGCAGAGATGGGATTACTCATGCGCCTAAAATTAAACATGTGGTTAAGTGCTTTCCTGAATAAGGGCCAGAGAGATGGAAAATGAGTACTGCCAGTACTGATTCTCCCCCATTCTCTTTTCCACACAGCTGCCTGCCGACGCCTGCTGACTTTTTTGTAAATAAGTACTGTAGCTACAGTATTTTATTAATTACTAAAAGAAACTGGGCCATATCCAAAGTCCTGGCCTCACTGAGATCCTACTTAGACATTAACTTCCGCTAATGCCAGCTTCAGATTTGAGTCCATGATTGTAAAAATGGGATTCTGTAGTATAAAACCAGAGTTGTTCCTTAATACAATGGTTGGAGACAAGATTTCCTATGACAGAACCAAACTGGTGGAAAAATATAACTGACAGACAAGTCAGAAGGAAAGGTCAATTTTCTATTAGGAAATACACAGTAGAGAGCTTCTTCCGCACTTTTCTTTTGTGTGCACTTAATCAGTTAACTTGTCAAATCTTTTAGCAGGAGTTGGCTTTCATTTTACCGTAAATAACTTTTACAATATCTGAGAAAATGACAGACATTCATGCACAGCAGATTTATTATTAACACATTTGCTCATTGAAGAGGTCTTGTAATAATTATTAATTTGATTCATCACACAAGAGATTTGTGGACACATCAAATTATTTCTTTGATTTTAAAACCAAAAATGCAAGCTAGAGTGTGGAATCTCTGTTTGAATCAGGGAAAATATCATATATGTGTGTTCAACAAAAAAGATTGTTCATATGACAAACATCTGGAATTTATGTTACATAAATTTGGTAAATCACCATATTCTTACATTTCCTCACCACTTTCAGAATGATATTACAAGAGTTACATTCAACTTTTTTTAGGATAGTCTATATTTCCTCTGTCCATGTAAACATGCCATGACCAGAAAAATGGAGATAAATTATATTATATAAGAAATGTGATACTACAGCAACAGCTTTATAAACTCTGTATTTTATTTTTGTAAAAATTATAAAACTATGGATTTTCTCATAAACACCAGTGACAGGGCTTTGATGTGCATTGTATTACCTTTGGAAATGTGAGTATTTGATCTTTCTACTTGAAATAAGCAGTCCAAAATAGAAAAGATCTAGATTTTTAGAAAGTGTTGTCTTCCACTCTTACAGTGCAACTAAGCTGAAAAGATTTTAATACTGTATAGCATGTGGGTCTGTTAAGTAAAATCAATATTAGAGTTAAGACTAAGGAATTCTGAAGATTTTTGCACAAGTCATTTAACTTATCTGTTTCTCCACTTCTCAGTCTATAAAAGTGTGTTACTAATAACTGCTTTTGATCTAATGTAGTAAAACAGAGTTAGAATTATAAAAAGCTTGCAGATATTAGATGAAAAGTTATATGTAAGTACAAATTATTATATCTCATATATATTAAATATAATATACAGTAAACAATACATAAAATATGGTTGTGATGATGATAATATGATGCACAACAATACTTGGAAAACATGGTGTCTTTCATTACTGCCAATAGATATGTTTGTACAAGAGGAGATACTCCAGCTACTTGCCTTTTAATAAAGAAATTGAATTTCCAGGCTGGACACTTAACAAAAATTTTGCTAGGTAGGGCCTAACCCCACGAAATGCAGAACTGGGCACTTACTTCTGTCATGCTCCTGAGGTCCATAAAGCCTCTATAACCACACTTCAATATTCAAGGGAGACAGGGAACTACTGGAGAGAGTCCAATGGAGGGCTACAAAGATGATTAGGGGACTAGATTATCTCTTTTAGGAGGAAAGGCTGAAAGACCTGGGGCTGTCTAGCCTGGAGAAGAGGAGCCTGGGAGGGGATCTTATCCATGTTTATAAATATCTGAAGAGTGGGTGTCAAAAGGGTGGGGCTGGGTCACTTTTCAGTGGTGCCCAGTGATAGAACGAGGGGCAATGGGCACAAACTGGAACACAGAAAGTTCCACCTCAACATCAGGAGAAACTTTTTTACTGTGAGGGTAATGAAGCACTGGACCAGGCTGCCCACAGAGTTGTGGATTTTCCTTTTCTGGAGACTTTAAAAACTCTCCTGGATGCATTCCTGTGTAACCTGCCCTAGGTAAATCTGCTTTGGAAGGGAGCTTGGGCTAGGTAATCTACAGGGGTCCCTTCCAACACCTACCATTCTGTGATTCTGTGATTCGACTCCTTATCAAGGTTCTTGCCTTGATAATCATCATGGAAAGAGTAATCCTAGACAGTTGGTACAGGTTGTTGGTGTTTTTTTTTTTTGTGACTTTGTTTGTTTTTTGTCAGTCCTCACATATTAAATGCACCAATATAAGGTCTGTGGTGTTTTAGGTGTAACAGAGATGTGCACATGCCATACACATCCGAAAAGAATGAGTGGCCCTTCCCAAAAAAAGGAGAGCCCATCTCTCACAAAGTCCACATCTTGCAAAGCCACTTTTAATTAGTCATTGTGTCCATGCTTACACTTACCAAGTTGAAATCTGAACATGGAAAGAAACATATTTGCTTTAAACTTCTTGTCTCTGACATATAGTCGAACAATGCGGTGCCTAAAATTCAAAAGTGTTGCTATCTATCAGACCTCCCTGTGGAAGAGCAGATCTGGGAGCTGATGTGTGCTTTTTTTGACTGTCAAAAAATCACCTTAAGCTGAGCACAAATAAAATACATTTTTAAAAATACACATGTGTTTTGCTGCATTACTGTTTATGAAAGAGTGAAGAGTGTTCATAGAACTCAATCCAGGAGAGATGGCAGAGGCTTTTTTTGTGAGTGTATGTGACTAAATTTACTATTAAAGTGATTATAACTTTTACATCACCGGTTCACTCTGGAAGATAGTGAGATTTGGATGAATCAGCTAAAAGGCCTGGAAGGAGATAAAAAAGAACAATGCTGTATATTGCCAAGCAGCAAGAGATGCCCAGGCATATGCCAGTGGAAGCACTGACCTGTGGCAGTTTAAATCTGATTCTGGAATATGCAATTTTTATCTACCCATATCAACATCATCTTCTCCCCCACTTCCCCTAACCATTTTACAGTGCTGGTGTGACGATCTGAGAACAGTTCTTACAGTCCTGTGCAAGGCCATCCCAAACTGAGCAGGACAGCATCTGTGTGCAGTGGGACCTGTAGTGTCACTGTGGATGAAAATCTGCTCTAAAGGGAACAGAAGTGAGAGGTCTGTGTGATTTATCCATCTGACCAAGGAAAACTGGAAGCTGGAGTCCCTCTGTCTATCAGTTCATAGAGTGGTTTCAAGAAGAAAAGGTCCCTCTGTCTAATGCAGCCGAAGAAACCATTTAGCTTGCAAGTCAGACAGGACCCATCAATTAGGAATGACTGAGTTTCACTGGACTGTCTGAGCCTATGGGTATTCTCTGAACTATGCTGGAAAGCAACCACAAGTCATATGGTCCTGCTTGGGAAAACTGCCTGTGTAACAGAGAGATTAATTTTGGCCTGAAAAAAAATGAAGTTCTGACAGTTTGGATTGCTATGTCACAGAGAGAGTCTAGTCTCTGCCTGTGGCACCCTCAGCCTACCCAGCAGCAGGTGCTGAGATGAGGGGTCACAAAGCTGAATTCAATGAACAGAAATAAAGACAGATTCACAGCTGGTCATTTTAGCTTCCTAATGAAGGGAGAGCAATGCCACAGCAGGAAGCATGAGGTAAGAACCATGAACAAAGCCAGGCGGTATGATTTGTTGAGGTTTAGGAT
>NW_008581106.1:0-13771 GCF_000691845.1 Merops nubicus | reverse complement strand
AAAGAGTGTCAACAAAATCTGGGTGTGGCTAAAGTGCATCCTCGCAGAAGGATCTTAAAACAGACAACAAAACAATAGCAAGAGTTCATGTGGTCTAGGCCAATGGCCAAATATAGGAAACCGCAATGTTTGCTTGCTCCAGCCAGAACTGGCAGAGAGGAAGAAGTGTCTGAGACTGGAAACATAATGTGACAGCCAAGTGATGTCCAGGAGGGGCCCAGATGCTTCCTCACACAGCACCAGGAATTGCGTGGGCGACCCTGGTCCTGTGTGTTCGAGAATGGATCAGGAAAGATGCCAGCAGTGAAAGCAGAATCCTGGGAGAAGTGTATGTGAGGGGGAAAAAGCGGAGTGGCAGGAGGGAAGGTCACAGCTAGACTCAAGTATCCATTCCACAGCTCCCATAACACAAAATGGTTTGTGAGATCAATTGAGGACCAAGAACTGCTTGTCCTACAAATGACCTTATGAAGGAGAGCAGCTGGCTAAGGGCTCTCTGTCAGCTGAGGAAATCAGGAGTTCTTGGGGTTATGACAAAAAGCAATTGGAGTCTGTAGATGCTTACCCTGGAGCACTTTCACTCAATAATCAGGAAAAACATCTGAGGGTCACAGGCCATAAGCCAGAGTGGTCCAACTGCCTGTGATTTCAGGTGAGCCTGATGACCTGACACCTGAGGAAAATGCAACCCTTCCTGAGATGTCCACAGGCTGGAGTAGTCTGAAAGCTGCACAGGGCTGAATGGAAGGAATCATCAGGTGGACCAGGATAAGGTAAACTTATGGCACATGAGTGTCGCACGCCTTTTTGGCAAAAACTGACATATTGCAAAACTGAGGAAAACATGAAATATGTGACCTTTCTGTACAAGTCTTAGGTAATCCCACTCTTCCCAGTATATATAGAACATGCCGTTAATCTAATGGTGTAGCTCCCCATTGTCTTCGCTGGGCAGGTCGAGTGGCTGGAAAGCTGAAGTGTGGGGTCTGTCAGTCTGTCAGAACATCCCTACAGAAAAGAATTGCCTTTCTTGATTGCCACTAGCAACTTAGTCTTGCCTGAAACCATGTGCAGCAGAAGCCTTTGGTATTTTGCCAGTCCAAAAAGGAGCGGGTGTTATACCCAAACTACTTGAAAGATTTTACCTCTCTTTGTGTTCCTCACATACCTCTGCAATGTACCCAGTGCGCCATGGAAGCAAAAGCAAAATCTGTATGCAAGTCAGAGGGGAGGTTGACACTGAGAAGTAATGGAAACTGGCTGGATTTGGCTGGAAAACCAGGGTGGAAGACAGACACCAGCACCCAGTCCTGTGCCAGCCAGCAGTGATAAGGAAGGAGTGACCACCAAGGGGCAGCATTTTCCAGATAGTTTTTTGGTGGTTTTTTTTTTTTTTTTTTTTTTCCAACGAACTGCTGCTCTACCATCCCTACATCACTATTCAGATATCTGAAAGTGGAAAGTGTGAAAATGGCCCTGAGAGCCTGTATGTGTCAGTCAACATGGGAATGCTCAGTACTGGCCTCTTCTCTTGGGGCAGGACACAGAGGAGAGGTCATGGAGTCTAGAAAAGATATGTAAAGTGCCCCAACTAACACTCTAAATTTTGAGCAACGGAGAATATCATCGATCAATATTTTACACTTAAATGTGATGAAGTGTAAAAGTGTGATGAATGGGGCAATTAAATTCCCTTGCTTCTAGCGGAGACCTGAACCTGCATTTTAATTTTTTTTTTTCAGTACCATAATGTTTAGCTAGTTTGAAGGTACTCCTTAATTTCATTTTGAGCTTTTATCCCAATTTTACAGATGTATGGTGAAAAAATATATCACATTGTCAGCAAAAACTATTAGATTATGATCCTTTAATCACCCATATTGAACATTAAGGCCCTGATTCAGCAATGCCTTTATATGTGTGATGAATTTTAATTACGTGTGAAGACCATTGTTATTCAGAAAAGTGTTTAGGTGTGTGCTTATGTGTTTTGCTGAACTGAAGCTTGAGAGCAATAAGAAGGCATCTGGCACTTACCTAAGAGCAATCGAGGGTGAGTCATAGTAGTGAAACTGAAGCTGTGACCACAGAGAGTTATTACACAGAGCAGTCTCCTGACCCTGTACTTTAATAATCAGAGAAGGGAAAGATCTGCTTATCCCAGTCTTCAAGACTCCTGAAGTGTCTTTTTTGCAGGTTGAAACAACGTTATTTTACCAGGGTCCTTTCTTTTCTTGTCAACTGAGGATGATAAATATGGAAATGTTTTTTTCTTCATTGTGTTTTCCACCAGACAAATAATTCCCAGCACATGATAGTGACTGTCGAACAAACTCCTGCTGTAAAACCAATTGAAAGGCTCCCATTATTCTAAAGAAAGCTGCTTCAGGCCCTGGGTGAGTCACTGCATGGGCAGCTTCAGTCTCAGCACTTCTTGCCTTACCTCCCTAACGCGGCAGCATATCAAGCTCTCCCAGCCAGTGACTAACAAACGCTAAAATCAGAGAATCACTTCCCAAACCTAAAATCTGCTGACAGCAGGCTGCTGCATCTTTTTAGCTGTTTCTTTCTTTCTAGATGTTGCAGTTATCCGTGTGAGCTACACCAGGCACCCCCCAGGATGGGAGAACTGTCTGTAACATCACCTGGCAAGCTGCTGGGGTGGACTTTGCTTTGATAAGCACTATACCTGGATGTGAGGCACCACCACTCCACTTTGCCTTGGCCATGAAGCTAAGACAAGAATTTAACCCAGTATCAACTCAGGGTAATAAATGAAGTAACTCCCCAACTGAATATCATCTGTTTTACCTGCAATTCCCAAGACTGTTTAACTCTTACTGATTAAAAAACATAATGGAAAATTGATTTTTTTTTCCTGCTTTATAGGGGAAAAATCAATGCAGATTAACAACAGCTTAAACAGTGAAAGAGGAAAAGTATGACTGCAAATTGCACTAGACTCAAACCCAAAACCAGGAGTATATATTCTAAACTACAAGAACGTACAGTTCCTGTAAACTGCAGGAACACACACTTTCTAAAGCCTCTTAAGTCTCTGCAATTGTAAAATAATATCAAACTTGAAAGGAGATTGAAAATAGATGGGGTCTCTCTGAATGAAAAGATACAGTTATCCTCTGCACCTGCTAACAAACACAGTCCCTTTTTGTTATGAAAAGTCTCTAACTCAAAATACCGCCTCAGAGTAAACTCCTTCACCAATTCATCATGAATTCTTCAAAGGCATTTTGGAATTATCCCTAAACCATTGGCTTTATTGTGACTTTATTTAGGATTTGAGGAGAGAGAATGCTGCAATCAGAAAGACAGACAGACAGAGGAAATGATTACTTTTCAGTCTCTGTGATTTAGAAAGAATAACATGCTTCTTTCTTGATCTGTTGCATTATATACTTACAGAATAAGATTTTACAATGTAGCATTGAACAGTAGTTCACTGTTGAAGTGATATCATCCTGCATTGTATACCAGGGACTTCTGGACCCGGGATTTTTGTGCCCTTCCTGGAATGTCATCCTTTCACTCTTATTGGATTAATCACTGTATGCTCCCCTCTGTACCTTTCCAGCAGAAGTGATTAATGCAATGGGTAGGCAGCCATGCCCTTACCTCTGTGTAGTCACTTCTCTTCATTTAGAATAAAGGTTAGTTTTGACAGGAATACTAACTTTTTAAATATTACTAATTTTCTCTGCTATTTTTAAGTTCCTCAAACTCTTAAAAAAAAATAGATAAGTGTTCCTCCTTCCTGAAGTTGTGTAGACACATATTTATTCCTCAAATAAAGGAAGAAAAGATTTTTGCTGCAGTGCAGTGCTCTGGGCATTTAAGATCTAAAAGTACAGCAGCAAGTAGCTACTTCTGATGATGTTGAGGGCATATCTGTTTGGGGATGAACAGCTGAGGCTGCTGTTCAGCTTTGAAGGACTTCTCAAACACTTCACCTCTTTGCCTCATAAGGAAAGTAGGCTGGTGAAAATGCTAGGCATTAGTTGTGGCATCATAAGGAAAGTAGGCTGGGGAAAATGCTAGATATTAGTTGTGGCAAAGATCTTCCTGGCACCATTTTGGCAATGGGATTAAGAAAACATGACATCTAGTAGCTACAGAGCAAATCAGGGATTTTTGACACCTGTTTCTGTAATTCTGAGCTCCCTCAGTGCTTACAAAACCATCCAGAAACATTAGATTCTGTGATAGGAACACCATAAGAAGCATTTCAAGGGGAATACAACTGGCAAACCAGGTACCAGCCCCATCCACAGCTGCCTGCAGCTGGAGGACCCTGAGCTCAGCATCTCAGGAAGCCCACTCCAGCCCTGCATTCCCTTTTTTTCATCACATCCTTTGCTATGTGTGTGTTTTTGTCTACCCATTGCCAAATTTTGAACATCAGAAAACTTATAAACTCAAACTAAACCATTTGGCTTAAAAAGCTGCAATAAAAGTCATGAGGAGAATATGAATCAGACAAATGTGTCCCTGTGACAAAAGTTTATTTTTTCTACTGAAATATAATTTATTATTCCATATGTTTTTCCACTGAAGGTTTGCTTTTAGAAAGCATGTTATGGAGAGTCTCAGAAATTTCTGCAAAGCTGAGTTCAAATATATGTAAAAATGACACTTTTTCTTTTTTTTTTTTTTTTTTGTAAATAGTGTTACAGAAGTTTCTTCACAGAATTTATGGCAAAGATGGAAAGAGATACATTTACAGACATCCTGTGTGAGACATTCAGCCGGCCTTATTGCTCTGTCTTTGTACCAAAGCAATGCTGACCTAAGTGAACTAAGGATTTGACCCCAAATTTATGTTTTGTTCACAAAATCAGGCTCATGGCTCAGTCCCCTTTTTGCTGGTAAAGCTCTTGGGTTGCTATCAACATTTCTGAAGTCTTGCTTGGTAGCTCTTTTGCTGGTGCTGCTCTGTAGCCCTAGGGCTGTGCTTATCTGGCAGTATTCATGGGTTTTGGCTCTTTCAAAGTTAAAGGGAAACTTTTATTTAAGGAGGGTTGGAACTGAAAATAAAGAAAGTTTGTCTTATCTGATTTCAGCTGTGACCAGGGGAAAAAAAAAAAGAGTACTTTGTGGGTTGTTTGTGGGTTTTTTGTACACATAGAAGATTGTGTCACAGGACCATTTCAGCCAACAACCATCTGCTGCTGCTGCTGATGGAAACTGTCCAAATTGTCCCAAATTAAGCAAGTTGCTGAGACCAAACTGGATGAACAATGAAGAATTTGCAGTCAGTTAAATGTTCAAAATGGCATTCTAAAATGGGTGGTTTTCCCCAAAGACCCCTGCTAAAATGTGCTGCAACACGCAGCAGCGCAGTGTTGAGGGTGAGACCAGGCAAAGCGGGATAACTCTGAGGCAATGGAAAAGGCAGTTTCCTGGAAACAGTCAGAATATGCTCCATGCTTTTGTTGGATCTATATGTTGTGGGTGCTGGGAATGGGGTGGAGAGCCGGGAATCACCCAAGGACATGCATTTCCGTGATGAACAGATGAGAAATAGCAGTACAGAAGAGGGCTGTTAGAGCCTTTAGTAGCGCAGGACAACAAAGCAGATGTGCTTTGCATGGGGGAGCCCACCCCCTGCAAACAGCACTTCACATGTGCATGTGATTAATAGCCGTGGTGAAGGGCTAGCAACTAACAGCCCGATGCCAAAGGGATATCAATGGGATCAAACCATGCCTTTGGCAGATAGAGGAAGGAGTGTTCATTGTTGTACACAGAATAAAGGAGAGTGCACAGCAACTCCCTGAACTCCTGGTAGAGCTCTGGCACCCAAACAAGAATCTTGCTGTAACCCTGTACAGCGAGGACCATGCATGTACACATGTGCACGCAATTACATGGCATGAACGTAACGAGAGAAAATTGAATATAAAATATTGCAGAAAGCCAATAATTCTGGTTTATATCTTTCTTTCTCCTTGAGGCAGAAAAGAAACTGGCTATTTTAAAATCTGGGATTTATTTACGTAGCCAAATATAATGCTCTTTCTTGTGCAAAGTAGAGTAGGAAGGAATTTTAAATGTCAACATTCCCCAGACCTGTTTATCTCTTTTCATGCCTCCCTCTGTATTAAGTATTAAGGAATAGACACTAGATGATAGAAACTATGACAGTTCTGCTTAAGCTATGACAAGTTATACCAGCTGCAAATATGATACAAAATCTCTGACAATGTACCTACACTAGAAAATATGATTTTAACCACATGGTAGCTAGCATATAGGAAAATTATTCTGTTGACAGAGCAGGTTGCATCTTTCACGTGTTAGCAGATTCAGGAAACCAAATGGTTAGAGCAAGTTAGTATTTTCCACGAGACGTATTCAGTAGGATATTTTTGTTTAAAAAAATTTCTAATAGAAATGGAAAATACAACATTCTTTTTACTAACTTTATCTATAAATTGTGACGAAAACCAATCTCATGATGCTAAATTCTCCTGAAGATAACTAGAGGCTAATCAAAGTCCAAGTTGATCATCATCAATGCACAAAGAGCTTGGTATAAATGGGGCATTTTGGTGATGGCAAAGTTCATGGGAGATAGGGCTACGTATATTTTCCCAAGCAAACAAAGTAAGCAAGCATTACCAGAAAAAGATGAATGCTGCTACTTGGCAAAACCCAGGGAATTCTCTCCCTTTTGTTGATGTACATGGGATAAAAAAGTGCCTGAGTAGGGTCTCCAAAGAATTTCGGTTTTGGTGTGTACACTGGAGATTATAATATTCACCTCGTTGCACCCTATGGCACACACCAATGTAACTGGAATCCAGCATCTACATGTGATACCCTGTAGCCAACCAATTGATTCACTGATCACAGTGAGTGTACAGTAAAGGATATGCAGAAAGTATACAGTTCTATATCTGTGTGACATAGCAGGGAAGAAATCTGGGTCACCTGCACATCCTGAGTCATGGTGGTCAGTTAAAAGCTGCAAATGCTCCACTGAACTGATTAAACTTCTGCTAAAAAAACCCTCAAACAGTTCATGTTTTGTATCTTTCTATACTTACAAATAAGAAGCAATTGCCTTAGCTCTGAATCACAGTAGCCACATCTATAATCCACTAAAAAAAAAAAAAAAAAGTAGTAATGTTTGCAATCCACTAAAAATTAAATTTAATGTGATTTTATTGCTGGCATGTGTTAATTATATTTTAAAGTTTGGAGACAGAGGCCATCTGAGATTTCCATTTAGAATTTCATGTATACAGAGAAGACATTTCTCAAACAGAGCAAGCAGAGGAGAAGAAACAACTTAGTTCTTGCTAATTTAGCTGCTGTTTCTGCTTTATTGTTCATTAAGAATGTAGAACTTCTTGACTATCCTCTCTGGACTTGTCTATATTACAGTACAAAATGTCATTGGTTCCAACATTAGTATGAAAAATCAAACTGACTCTATTTAGAGGGATTCGAAGGTTTACTCTTTATAATACTTTCCCCTTGTTTATTTAACTCTTGAGAATTGTGCTTGTACTGGTGTTAGATATGTTTTGGTAATGTTGATACATTCTCTCTAAAATAAGAGTAATCATGGTTTTCCTGGCTTTACTTCATTCTTGTACAGCAGGAAGCCAAGATTGTACTGAAGTAAAGAAGTAAATTAGGTTATTCCATAGAAAATCTGCAGGGATCGAGGTGGAAATTACACTTGCATCTTTGGCTGGTTTTGCTCTGCTGTGGGATGAAGGTCTGATGTTGTTACCATTGAGACATATAATTTTTTGTCCAATTTTCATAGTCTGTAGCTCAGATTGTACATTTGAAGGACAAATGAAGTAGAAGCAGACAGATCTAGACTAAAATTAAACTGTCTTTCAACATTTGCATCACAGGGGAAATGTCAGTACCCTAGGACGCAGAGGACTGATGGACAGCATGATGACTCACTTCTTTCTATGGGAAGGAAGATGACAAGAAACAGATTTTCATCTGTTGATGAAGCTTTTCCATCTACTGGGCAATAGATCTGCCAAGAAATGATGACAGGCAGGATATGATATACCACTCATACTCCCTTTCCTCCACCTGCACAAAATCCAGGCTGTGCGCCACGGACTTCTTGGTTATGTTGCAGGCATCCATCTGTCAAGCAGGACTTTTCTCAGAATCAATGTCTTAGGCCAAATTAATCCCTGGGATAATTCCATTGTGTTTTGTCTAAGGAAATATCAATTACTGTGAAAGGAAGGATGATCTCATGATGAAAGCAAATGAATGACTGGGAATCATGGCTGGGATCTCAGATAGATTCCTCTTCTGCTATAGAGTTCCCATACAATCTGCATAAGCAGATGCAAACGGCAGTTGCCTTGATTTCCAACTGTGTAAAATGAGGTTAATTCTAATTCACTTCCAGAGCCATCTTCTAAGGATGTGCATTTCTTTGAGCTGTTTTGATAAAGGAAACTAATAAAAAAAAAAAAAAAGGGAAAAAAAAAAAAAAACTAATATATTGCTGTTTTTATAAAGTATGAAAAAACAAACAGTAAAGGGGCTAATGTTCTGGGAGATGACAAGTTGACATACCTGCAATTAGTAAGTGTACACTGACAATTTGAACAAGAAGGATTAAAAACTCTTTTTGATCTCACTTTGAGCTATCTCCAAGGACAAGGGAGTTAAATACGTAGAGCAGACTAGGATTAGTCTTAAATGGAGAAATATTAAGAAAATCATCCTTGAAACCTCAGAAAAGACTAAAAACTGCCTTTTGCTGTGACATTGCTCTTTTACCTCAAGCAGTAGTGAGCATACCAGTAGAAATCAGTAGATGAGTCAACAATATCCTCCATCAAATATGAGTGAAGAGAATGCAAGTAGTTTAATAAGTGTAGTAGATATTCCTAAACGTGAAGACTCAGGCATCTGAAAATGAAATTGGCAGAGAACAGCAAGTCTAATATGGAAACATCCGGTGTACTGGGTAGGAAAAAAATACCATTTTTTTAAACAGAGTGAACAGAACCTAATCTGGCCATTTTATTCTTGACTGTAGCAGGACATTAAACCAGAAACTTTGCCAAATTGGTGAAAATATATGTTAGCTCTCATTCAAGAATTTAGCTTGCAGGAAACTACCCACTTTTCCTTATAATTCTTATCGGTAAATATCTTTTGGAGGTAGGTGACTATATAAATTAGTTTGTTTTCATAAAAATAATCAGCTAGGAGGGAGCTCCCTTAGCCCTCATTAGAACTGCTTTATCATTTAAAGCTTTTTACCAGAGCTGTCAGGGTTCACAATTTGCCCTTTTCTTCCCAATTTAGAGTAGTCACTTGTACCCAGATTGGATGAATGCTACATGAATGTCCTAATTGCCAAAGTAGAAGCAGTTGCTCTTGCATACAATGAATAAATGAATATTGTTTTAAAATGGAACAGTTTGGATGGGAAAGCATCGCATCGTAAGCTGCCTGATGTTGGCTTAGTAGCCTCAGAGTTAGGACATTACAGCTCAAATGCATCCTCCAGATTAGGCAAAGATACTTTGTGTCTCCTGTGCACTTGGTGCAAGGTTCCAGAAGAGACAGAAATATCAGTATGTTGTTTTGCACACTCCTGACTCTTTTGGTAATCATGATATAGCTTCATGACATGCCAAAGCTTTAACATGACAGTGTCTTTTTTTTTTTTTTTTGTTATGGAAACATCAAATGACAGTCTATATGCATAGGGACTTTAGCTGTGTAGAATTAGGTACTTGAAAACTTTAGGTTGTCTAATGTCAGCCAAACGCAAAAACCACATTGGCACCTATATCTAAGGCATAGAAGAATTACTTTAAGAATGAGATAGCCAAGTGAGATACCCAAGTTCCTTCATGGATTTAGGATTTAGTCCTTAAATTTTCCATAAAATGTGTCACTGCATTTAATCACAGCCTTTTGGACTAATCCTCTTCCTGGAGGTATGCTCACCTGTGAGTTAAACAAATGCTCTTTCATGTTTTGTACATGCAAAAAACTTCCCTATAACTGTCTTTTTTCTTCCTAGAGAGAGTCTGCATAATTAGATTAGGTCAAGCTAAAATCACATTGGTTTCTCTCTCTCTCTCTCTCCAGTTCTGCAGCAATACTCTAGCTCCCCTGACTGATCTAAAGTAGGAACTGGTGCCTCCTTGAAATGTACTTCCTTAGGAAAAACATATTGTTAATATCTCTTCCAAGTACTGATGAAAGTCCTGCATGTGTTTGTTTTTTTTTCTGTATATGCTTAGTTTTTACTGTCCTATTTCAGAACGATTTCCATGAGATTTTACTGTTTCACAGTTGCAACTTATTTTTATGTTGGTTGTCGTTGCTGATGTTATTATTATCATAGCACTAGTGAAAGAAAAAAAAAAGCAATTTCTTAGAGAAAGCAGAAATATTAGTCTCCTTGAGAACTAATATGATCTTGTCAGCATGACAGGAAAACAACAGCTTAGATCCTAGTCCATAAAATCAACTTTACCTCTATGAATCCATAAGCAATTCTGAAAGAGGCACTTGGCTAAAACATTATTCTCTAGCCTGCTTTCTCCACTTTTGATAAAGTAAGGTCACTTGTTCATGTATGTATTCAGCTAACTTGATTTCCTTCCTTAGATAACATCAGCTTATGCTTGACTGCTAACAACAGCAACTGTGTGGGTGTTGTGAAATGCACCAAAGTTTACATTTCTGAGGCTCATTAAGTCACATCTTTGGATGTAATTTAGGTTGTTCAAAATTATGCACAATATGTTATGACATTTATTTGATGGCAGCTGAATGTAAGAACTGGCAAAAAAACCCAATAAATCCCACTTGATTATTCCTATAATAACATTTAATATCTGGTTATCTCATTCTAAAAAAAAAAAAAAAAAAAAAAATCCCAGCAGCTCTCAGGAAGTTAGCATTTCTCTTCTCAGATGCTTCGAAGAAGTTGGCACAAATATTTTCTACAAGCTCCAGCAAATGAACCTGGTACATAGAAATTGAAGTGTCTAATCTAATCTGTTGAGGGATCTGCACCACATGCATCACCCTGACGTTTAAGGTCTCATAGTCAGTGACCGGTTAACCAAATCTGTCACTGTGATAGACATGTATTTCTACATGCTGTGCCACAACTTAATCTTTCAGACACAATTGAGGCGAAGTACTTTATAGCACAATGACTCAGAGTCTATAATGTCTTTAATGAAGAAATTTCCAGGCTAGTATTGAAACAGATAATTTTGATTGCCACATTTGCAATAAAGCATCTGAATTTTTCTACTAAGCTATACACAATAGATCAGCTGTTAGACTGCACACCGTAGTTATCTTCACAATTACTGTTATTATTATGTGTTGTTACAACCCTCCACCTCTTCCTTTTTCCCTGATATCAGAGTCTGCAACAATGACATTCTGGAAGAGAAGGTTATTTTGGAAATGGCTGGTAGTGACACATCTGAACTTCTAAATTATTTTCCCTGATACCTTGTGATTACTGTACATCACACGGTAGATCTGCTATGAGTCAGAACGTTATCTGACATCTCTGGATGATATAGTAAAACACAATGTTGTTCATAACTCCAGTGCATGTACTACTTGTAAGTAGCCAAGGAAGAGAAGGAATTCATCAATCACTCTGATTTCTAACCTCTCGTTTTCTTCTGTGGTGTCGTTTGCTTAACAAAGCCAAAAATTTTTAACTTGGAACTTGTCTCCAGCTTTCTGCACTGGCTCTTTCTGCCAGCTTGGCCTGGTGTGCAGGGTCCTAGAGGTGACAGGTGGGATAGTACATGCACATGTTACCATCTATTTTTTTCTACAAAACAGGTTTTGTCCATCAGACAAAAGCTCTTGCTGTTGAGAGAACACTTATCTTTGTTTATACAGAGAAAAGTTTCTGCAAGATGCAGACTTTGTAGATTCTTGTGAGTGTAGCTAGATCCACTTGGACAGGCTGGTGGGGCCCTAATGCTACCTCCAACCACCCTGGAGCGCTGGGAATGTCCAGAGGAGCAGGCACTCTCCACATAGTCTACACAATTCATCCCACCCTTTCTTGACATTCACTTTTACTAGCCTGTGTCAGACTTTGTTAAACTTTTTCTGCAGAGGATTTGTTTTGTTTCTAAAGTTTTTCTGCCAGCCCTCATCTACCCCCGCCAGTAGTCCTGCCATTTGGAAGAAAAAAAATCCATATGCTTTTGATGGAAAACAAGAGAATTTTGCCACTGTGACTCAGCAGCAATTATACTGCTTTTTATGCAGAGTTTATTAGGATGCTCCAGAGAAAGAGCTGTGTAAACCTAGGGAATAAGCTCAGCAATCCCACCGCAACAGGGACTAAGTCATGATGATTGGGATCTTGGCAGCAGGTCCAGAAACAGATTGAGAATCAGCATTTGAAAGTAAGGGCCACAGTTCTTCTGACAAAGCGTACTAACTCTTTAAAATCTAGGTTACTATGCTCTATGCTTCAGGCTGAAAAGTTTAAAGCCAGATCAATGTGGTCTGCTAATAGCTTCAATAAGGCCCCTCAAAGCTTTAATATTCTGAACAAAGTGCACCCTCCCCCCATGTCTGCAATTACTGCCACTGATGGTGATAACACACCCCCTGAATCTAAGTAAAAGCAGCTGAGATGTTTGTGACACTTGGGGCAGACTTCACAGGAGCACTTTAAGCATTTCTTGAAAGAGGTCTTAATGCACTTAATATATTTTGAGGTTGCAAAGAACAGCATTAAATAATCACATAAGGGAGAAAGAAAACTTGTTAAAAGCCCCCTAATTTATTAGGCACAGCTTGACGTACAGACTCTCATTCTTCTGGGACAGCATGATGTGCCACTTGATGGAAATCATGAGGAAACAGTTACATAAAGGGCTGGCTAACAGAGAAAGGAGGAAACATTTTAAAAAATCTCTTAAAAAGGGAACAATCAACTTGATGGACCCAAACTCTTTCTGTAACTTCATGCCTCTATATGCCATGAATTATTGAAGAGGGTTTCAGTGCATTGTTTCTCACAGCTGGGTTTCCTGCCCAGCTCTTGGGGCATCTATTTGTCCCAATCACACTGCGCTGCTCAGGCTGTGCCCACCTCACTCCTCACAGGCAGCACCCCCTTGCAGGGCTGCCCTGAGAGAGCCCCAGTTTGCAGCTCTCTCTGCCTTGGGGGTAGTTTATTTCCATCCCTCTGCCAAGTTTCAGTAGTTTACTTTGGTTTTGCTTATCTGGAAGCTGAGTGAGGAGCTCCCCATGGATGTCCATGCTGACAGCGAGGGGCAAGTCAGAGCATGGAGCACCCTGCTCTGGCACCCTACTCCCAACGGTATGGGCCCTCTCTTTTGTACTTACGAGTTTCCATCTGATCGGTGCTGAGGGACAGGGCAAAAAGAAGAAAAAGGGAGGAAAGTGGAACAGGAAAAGAACGAAAAGAAAGATGGGGAAGTGAAGAGAAAAAAGAGAACAGAGAAAAGGGGAAGGGGGGGGGAAGAAAAACTAAAATGAAAGAAAAAACTGAAAAGAAAGAAACGGCAGCAAAAGGACGGAGAGAAAGAAGTCAGAAAGAGAAATGAAAGGAAAAAGAAGAACGGAGAAAGGAAAAAATGGAAAAGGGGAAAGAAAAAAAAACCTGAAGAGGCGGGTTGCGCCAAGCTAGCGGCAGCAGCGGGACAAGCTCTGCCCAGCGCACGGACCGGCCGGGGCCGGTGCCGAGGCCAGGTGGGGGTGCCGAGGCCCG
>NW_008581105.1:0-31056 GCF_000691845.1 Merops nubicus | reverse complement strand
CGGAGGGACTGCGCTTCGCGGTGAGAGGCTCTGAAACTGCCCCAGAAGTTTGCCGGCAGAAACAGTTCCCTTTATTGGCAGAGGCTTCTGGCGCTTCTCAGAGGAATACCTTATTGCTTAAGATGAGTGGCTGTAGGAAGCGATGTAAGCGTGAAATATTGAAATTTGCCCAGTACCTTCTCAGGCTAATCACAGGTTCTCTTCACACAGGTAATGACCGTTTTTCTTTGTAGTCGAGCTGTGCAGCATGATAACAAGAAAACTGCCTAAGGTTAATATAGCGACAGCATGGCTTTATAATTCCTTGCGTCTTTCAAATAATAATAAAATAGAAATCTGAACTATTTTGTGGCTGAGCGTTTACACATCTGAATCCAAACTATAATACGAGGGTATGTGCTTTCACTTGTCCACCTGTGTATGCTAAAGGTAATGCAGACTACCCACAGGATGCCCATAAGGGATGAATCTTACACTTTTTTATTTTCACTGTTTCTTGAGCTGATTTACTTTGACAAGCAGACTACTTTGTTTTGTTTTGTTTTGTTGTTTTCCTGAGGCTTGTTTTTGCTTAAGATGTAAATCAACTGCAAACTGTCAATATGATGTTCTGGTATCTTGCTGCAAACTTTAAATAACACTTGTGCTTTTTGCCCTTAAAGTATTTGAAACATAAATGGCTGTCAACTTTAAGTAATTTTTTTTTTTCTTGTAACCTTGGACAAATTGTACAGTGCCAGATAACATTTCTAAGATAGACTGAAGGAACAGTAAAGTCTTCTTTGTAGCACTTTGGAAAATATACTTTTCTCACAATTCAGCATTTTCTATGGCTATTCTTACCAGCTGCAAATACAATGGCTTGCATGATGCATTCTGTATTTATAAAATACAATTGTTTCTTTCTGGACCTCATATATTTTCCTTCCCCGTGGAAAATTCATCAAGTAGAAGTGAAAGTCCAGTATCAGCAGATAATCAATTATACTAACATTACTGACAATTAAAAATTAAAAGCCATTCATTTTACTGCAAGTATTCCAAGTCTTCTGAAAGTTTCTGCTGACTTCTCCCCTCCGTCCCCCAACGCCCCCCCCACTTCCTGGTTTAGGCACTGCTGGAAATATTTGAGAGCAAAGTTGACCCTTGAGTAATAACTTAAAGTATTTATGCATGCAATTTATCACATTTGGGGTTATAATGATATAAAGATCATGGTATAAACATTAGCAACAAATACTTAATAGGATGCTTGTAACTTGATAAAAATCTGATACAGATTTTTAGTAACTTTCAGTGTCCGGTAACAGCATTTCCCCAACGTTATTTTCTGTACTATTTCTAGTCTATCAGTTTCTCTCGTGAATTGTATCAATTCAGATCTCTCTGGAAATGCTGGCTTCTTGCTACTGTGTGTTGCTATGAAAATTAAATAATATACGATGCTAATATTCTTTTTTTACAAAGCCATCCAAACCTTTCCTTTCCTGTCTACCAAATGATGCACACTGTTATTTTTCAGAGTGACATTTGAACTGCAAGCTTTCTAAACTCACAAATCAAAATAGTCTTCAAGAATTGTTGTGGATACCGATTCTTATGTTGCTACTAAGAGAAGTTCTTTCATTTATAATTAAGAAGTGTACTTTCAATGCTAAATTATTGGAAAGCCAAGTGGAGTGGTATGAAATGTTTCCTGAAGGGAGACAAACAAGCAAAAAAACCCACTCTTGGGAACTCTTAAGAACTGAGATACTTTTAGGAAATTTTCAATTCACTTTTACCACAGGCAATAGTATCTTACTGCTACTATTAGGTTAATAGACTGTTGTGTTCAAATGATATAGCAAGTAAGATCAATCTAATGTGATGATAATTGAATTGCTAAGAGAGGTAGAGCTCCACTGCTCAGTTCTTGCATAGCCCAGTCTTCTCATTAACCTCAACTGTTGCAATACCAGTTACTGTTCCCCCTGTAAAATCTAATGCATAATTCATTATGTTTGATATTTAGTAGAGAATTAATGAAGATTAATGAGGAAGTCTAGTTGAAAGTGTTAGAAAGTTATACTTTAATTTACAAATTAAAGATACTGCTGTTTCTATCTTGAGCATTCATAAAATATAGGATAGCTATTCAGAAGCAAAAAAAGCGTGCTTATTTAGCTTTTTACAAGCAGGCAATCTGCTCAGTCAAGTGACTGTTTTTGCAATGTAGGTATTTACTAAGGAGCACAATGGTGAACACAATTTAATTTCCTCATTGACACAATTTTTCAAATGTTCTTTAATGTTAAAATTATACTTAATAAATTGGAACTACACATCGTTGAAAGCACATGCACCAAATCTAATCAGTTCCTCCTTTCTGTACGAGTAGGCATGTTGAATGTACACTTGGTCTGCATCACTATAGATTGGTACAGCCTGTCACTGTCGATGCAATTACACTGATCAGAAAACAAGAGAAAGTGAACTAGGAGGGAGCACTGAGTTTACTGGCTATTGGCCCAGCTAAGATGTCACTGTTGATTACTGTTTTTACTGCTTATGTTGCATAACCATTTGCAGCACAGAATCACAATAAAAATTATCTCCTACATCTATCTGTGACAATACATAAACGTGGACTTGTGCTTAATATTCAACTCAGCTATAACCAATATTAATGAAAATACCATCTTCCTTGAAGGTAAATGGTGCATAAATCTTTACAATGAGTTTTAAGAGGCAATCTCTGCATGATTAGATCCAAATCTCTTCCTATTTCTTACAGCAAGTTGCTCTGATTGACAGCAAAATGTAGAGAAATGTAGTAAAAAGAAATGGCATTTTAAACAACGTTTTCCATTTTCCATAATTTCTGCTATATATTAAGTAGATGTCTTTCACACAGTAAAAAAGACTCCTTCAAATATTCGAACACAGCATTTTTCAAATATCATATCAATTCCTCCTTTATTGCCTGCTGCCCTTCGAGGTGTGTTGGAAGTGCCTTGTCTTTGAAACATTGTTGTGAAAATTTAACTATTGAGAATGTTTCAGTTTTCAGATGCAATTTGAATTTGTATATTATAAATAACAACAAAAATCACGGAGAGATCAAGAAATAGATCACAAATTATTTTGAAATGGAGAAAACGATTTCAGGGCAATGGTTAGGAAACTTAAATGCCGCAATTGATAAAGCATAGGGATTAAAGAGATTATAGAAACAACTGTCATTTACCTCAGCGGTGAATTTTCACAGGCATATGCTCATATTAAACGCCTGATATGACATATTAAATACCATAAAGGAGGCTAGGTTTTCCAGGAAAAATTCCAGTTCCCAGTTTGTGTTTTTGCACATACGCGTGGCATATGTGTTTACGAAGAAAGAAGGAAGTGGGGAACAACTCTGGCTGTGAAATTGTACTCTCTCCCAACAAAGTGAAGTAATCTCACTCTTCTGCGCTCACATAGATAATGATATGGATTGGTTGTTTTGTTTTTTTTTTTGTTTTTGTTTAATCTAGAGATTGATGCTGTAAAAAGATCTATTTGTGAATGTGGGATGTACTTTTTGATGGTGTTTTCTCTGAGAAACCAGAACACTAAAAGTTAATATTTAGTCTTAAATTTTGCCTGTTTGTACACAGAAATCTTTTCTAGTCTGCTGCCAAGAAGGAGGAAGACCTTATCTGAGCATAGACCTGAAAGTGTGGGAGGTACTAGCACAGAGACATCCAGTACTCACAACAGTATTCTTGTGACTGTTGTAATTCACCTGCCTGCCAGTGTCTGAAGTCTGGTTGAGACAGCAGTTTATTATGAATGCCTTCCAAAGCTCCTCCTTGATAATTTAAAGACTAATTACAATTTTTGAGTGCAGGTTAATAATGTTCCATTAACTTCTATTGAAATTACATGTAAAATACAATGAGAAACAGAATAAATTGAAAGAAAACTATAATCCAGAAATATCACAATAATCCTAAACAACATGAGGCAAATGGAGCAGATGAAAAGGATGTTCCTCTTTTTATGCAAATAGGATTTAAAATAGAATTATTTTTAAAAGGAGCTTGTAGCTTGAATGTGTAGTGAAAAAACTAAAATGTCAGTTTTCAGGGGAAAACATGGGGTTTGTATGTTTCCAAATGCTGTTTGGTTTTTTTTTTTTTTTTTTTTTTACTTGTGTTGCTGAAATATTTCTTCTTTTGATACCAAATCAGTGTTGCTTATCAACCTGGTCAGTCTTCTTTTAATTCTTAATTTATTTTTATAATAGAAAAGAATTCCGCATTTAACGTCTGAATCTCTTCTGTTGACTGTGAGGTAGTTTGAACCTCTAGGGTTTCAGATATTTTTCACATACAGAGATACAACATACTGTTTCTATCATTGCACAAGCTCTAATGTGCAAGGGTGAAATATTTGTCATGTCCTGTTTAGGGAAATACCTCATCAGTTTCAAAGAAACCAAATCAAGGTTTCATTTGAAGTACTACATTGTACTTTGTTTTCTCGATTTCCTAAGTAGTTTGGTAGCTTCTGCTGGTGCAGACTTGTTACTAGTCTACCTCAGAGAGATATCACTTTTGTGGGAGGGTTTGGGGAGTGCAGAAACATTAGAAAGTTGAATTCTGAGTAGATTTCATACTACTAGTTCACTGAGAAGTCTAAATATCAGAGAAAAATTGTTTTAAAAAATCCGACCAAACAAATCACATGCACACACCCAACTTAATTTTTTTAAATCCTCTTGGCAAATATATTGATAGAATTTTGTCTGAGTCCTCATATAATGTTGCTAGGATTTTTGGTTTATTACATGATGGAGTACATGCCTTTTGAAAACACATTTTTTTTTATGCTATCCTGAAGAAATAAGACCCGTTGTGCAGGCTTTTTGTTTGTAAGTAGACTGTACTGTAGACAGTATTGTAAGACAAAAGACCAAGATGTATTGAACTTAGCAGCAGTTAGCTTAAGAGCTGAGAATGCCATAATTTAGTGCACATGTTTATAATCTGCTTCAGCTTGAAGCAGAATATAGTGTATTTATTTTGTTCAGCCAAAAATTTATTCTTAGTTATATATCTCTCATGTGTTGCAGCTGCAGACCTAATATGGACTTCTAGCAATTTTGTAGTTTGCTCCTATTTTATGTAATTAATTAATTAAAAAATGTATGATGGTAAACCACTGCTAATCACTCACATATTACAAATATTGCTCTCTTTGCAAAAGGATCCAGATAGACTGCCTTTGCTTCCCATAGTTTGCATAACCCTCTCTTCCTTTCTGCAGTATCTTCAAAACTCTGTGTTGTGTAAAATGTTTCAACTTCAATTTTATAATCCTGCATAGGGCAGATTGACTGAACATCACAGAAGATTGAAGCAGTTACGAAGAATTTGTGTGGGCAGAAGAATATCTTGAAGTAGGGGATCTAACGTCAGCACCCTAATCTTTAAATATATTATCCTGAATATGTTTAAATATTTTGCTCACATGTCCCGTATTTTTAACACAGCAACTCCATCATATAACCAGTTTTCAAAAAAGGGTCTTTTTCCAGATCCATCCAGAAGAGTCTTCTTTGAAGTCTTAAGGTTTCTTTTGGTATGTTAATGGAGAAAGGACAAAGTTATCATGCTGCATACTGCTTCTTTTGAAAGACCATTTGAGTTTTTATTCTCTCATTCCAAATCTGAATCTTCTTTATAATGAAAGATACAGTTCAGCTTCTCTTACAAATGACACATTGAAAAGCATCCCATAGCCATCTTATCCCTTTGGAAACCCTACATTCTATAAGATTCTTCTAAGTCAAGACTACTGACATAGTTTATGAAGATAATATTAAAACTTCAGCTGTATGTAGGACAGTACTTGACATTATGTTTAAAAATACTCTTAAAGAAACTCTTAGAAAGTTACCAAATTGTGCACAAAAATAATAGTCTCTTAGAGTATACAGACTGCTTTTTATCTGTTTAGTTTTTGTTCCTTTTAGAGGGATTTTCAGTCATAGACAGGTTTTGTACAATGACTCTGAAAGACAGTAAAATGGCAGATAAAGTTCAATGTAGAGTAATGCAAAGTGGTGTATGCTGGGCAAAATGAGCTCTATGTTTGAGTGCATAGATGGTGAACTTACCAGGCAGGAATGAAACACTGAGGCTGGTAAGCCTGTGAAACTCCTTACTAAAGGGTGTTGTAACAGCAAAAAGTTCTGCATGAGTTTAGAGGGGCAAGCTGGGCAAGCATTTGGAAGACAAATCTACTGGGAGTAACTAACTAGTATATGTAAGAAGCCCACTGAGATTAAAATAGTCAGTGGCTAGGAAAGCATTAGGGGAAAATGTTCAATATGCTTGTCCTGCTTCTGCTCTTCTTTGGACATACCCTTAATAGCTGCTCCTGAAGACAGGCTGTTGGGCTAGATGGATCCTTAGTCTGAACAAATCCAATCATTCTTACGTTTTTATGTCAAAATAAACTTCTCTGCAACTAAGATAGGATCGCTGCATGGAAGTACGGTCAAGTATTGTAGTTTATTAGTTGTAACACCTGCCTCTTCCTAAGAAGTGTTCTCAACTCAGTCGCCTCTTCTAAGCTTCTTCCTCCAATCACTGCAAGTTTAAAACTGGTAGTTTGCATGGAGTTATAAGCCAAATATGAAGTCAACTGAAACATTTTTGAGACAGATTTACAACCTAATTCTAAGAATCATTGCATGTGCTTTTTTAATATATTGGGTTTGTTAGGCCTCACATATGGAAAAGCCTTAAAATAAATTATTTGATCTAATATTTATTTACTTACTCCATGAAGTGAGAATAATGCTCCTGCTTTGTTGTCATAGTGTTGGCTATGACTGTGAATGACTGAAAACCTAGTGCAAATCCACAAGACTAACCTTAAATCTACTTCAAATCTACTTTCTTACCCCCTCAGGCAATTGCAATCTTTAATGTGCAGAAAAAGGATTATAAACTTAGTGATGCCAGAAAGGATGTAGATAGCAGCTGAAGCAGGGGTAGCTCAGGATGATGGACTCATCCTATCAGTAGCAGTGTCAATAGATGGTCACTTATATGAAGATATAAAAGCATAAAATGAAAACCCCTGTATTTTTGAATCTGCTTCATAGTTTTATTTGTGACTGTTGAGTGAAAGATGCAAGCTGGGAACAAAAATGAGAAAGTCTGTCAATCTCATTCACCTAAATATGACAATATATGCATATGCTTTTGGATGACTGCAGTAATAGTGTATAATTTAACTTTTAGTTTAATGAATGGCAGTCTTCGAAACTGGGATAACCACATGTTCACTTTAAACAAAAAGCCTGCAAGGGCTATCTTAAATGTAAACCTGCATTAACAAAAGAATATTTACCCATTTAGTAGTTTAATTTTGGAATTCTGTAAGAACTTTGGAGATAGATGATGACCAATTCGACAACATGTCTGGATATAAAGTAAGTGGGCAGCCTGGAAAATGGCAGTAGTATGTTGCCTTGGAAATACCAGGACACTGAACTATGTGCTAACAGCACTTCAGTTTTCAACTGGTTATTCTATGTGACTGGTTCTGATGCAGCCAAGCAGAAATTATAAAATCGATAAAACTTAACACTGCTTTCTGGCCACAGCAAAAGGCAACTTTATGGCCTGTTACACTGGCACTTACCTGTTTATGTGCAATAACATAGTGACGCCAGATGCAACACAACTGTTCTCCTTCCCAGTACAGTATGGTAGACTTGACTTGCTTTAAGGTATTTTTGAACTATATGTATTTTTAACACTTATCATTTCTGTGTATAGCAGAATTAATTTATACTTGCAGATTTTTGTTTCTCTGAATTTGTTTAGACGTTTAGATTTGTTAGATGATATAAAGTGACATGCATAGGGTGACATGCTTAGCATGACACTGAATTCCCAATTTGCCTCTTGTCTCTTCATAATGACAGCCTGTCAGGGAAGACAATGCAATTCACTTTAATTTCTTTCACTTCCAAAATTGAAATGCTTATTTTGAAGTAATTAAAAACCAAAACAAACAAACACAACAACAACAAAAAAACCAAACAACAAATAATAACACACACAACCAATCCACTGAACAAAAACAAACAAACAAAAAAACCCAAAAAAAACAAACAAACAAACAAAAAAACACAAAACAAAAAAAACCCCAAACAACCAACAACAAACAAAAAACCCAATAACAGCTATCTGGAGCTGAACTTCTAACTTTTTCACTGCAAAAAGCTGTCCAAGTTAAATCAGTTGGTTTTCTAAACATTAACTAAGATGCTACACTTAGATTCTGGTTCTTCAGCGGTAATTTGCCTGTATTTTTAACTGGGGTCTATAGCATAGTGCAAGTACGTGTACACTTTGACCTTTATATTGCTCCACCAAAATACTGCAAAAAATTAAAGTTTATTTTCCAAACATCTTAAAGCTAGAGCAGGTATTCTTAGGGAACCTTCATTCTACTTACTACCCTTCAATTCCGATCTCTAATGTGTGATTAATTTTGTGTTTGAAGTTCTATTGCAAATAATATTGATATCATAATTTTACATATGAATTTTTGTCATTAGATGGCCTTTGGAGGTCCCTTCCAGCCCAGACATTCTATGATTCTATGATCTGAGAATAAGCGTGTGCAGTGTTATTGGGCAGGGGTGCATGTCGAATAGGCTCTGCAGCTTTTAAAATTGGTAAGGATTTTATTTACCCTCTTGAACTTTTTATAGTGTTCCCATCTAGGCAGTGTAATTAATTTGAAAAATAAATTCAAGTGTCAAGCATAGGGAAAAAATCTGTTTTCATCAACACCCATACTTCATTAATTTATGTAATTGAATAAATCTGAAATGAGGTACTAAATTTTATTCCTCCATTAGTCGTCTTTTTATTGACAGATTTGTTGTTTTTAAAATCCCTTTTATGAGGCATGTGATTAAAATCAAACAGCATTTAGCATTTGTGATGTGCAGGCCTTTCTCTGTACAGCCATGGTAAATTTTAGTTAATTTCAGGAAAAAATGAGAGCTGGTCACTTACATTTGATTTATAGTAATATTTGTAAAGGTCAGAAGAAGATAGATTTTGTAGTCAACTCTGAAAATAGGAGTTAGGCTTTGATGTCATTTTCTCCTCAAAGGTTTGTCTGTAGAGTTTTCAGTCTGATGTCTACATTTCATTACATTAGTTGAAGAACAACATCAAAATACCAGGTCAGATTTTCTCCGCAGATGAGTCCCTTGGGACAAGGACATGATGTGAGGTGGGGGCTCTGGTTTCTGTAGCACTTGTGAGAGCAGTTGCTGGTCACGTGTGGTACTGACACACATAATCAGAGGCATCCAGCTTTGAACAAAAAAATTCTAGTTCACTTTAAGTAGGCTACATATAGTAACTGCTAATGTTGATGATTTTTTTTTTTTTTTTTACATTTACAAAGATACATATTCGAAATGTGTAAGTACATCCACTTTTAAACAAATGCCCTTTTAAACTTCATTTTCACTTACAAATTTTGAAATACACTCAGATAAATACATCTCTCATGTCAGGTATAATCAGTACTCTAATTCATTAGGCTCTGGAATACATGGCAGTATGATCTAGAATTTTCTATAGAAAATACATATAAAATTAATTACTGTTAATGTGAAACTAATGATTATATGATATTTTGGGTTAACTGAAATGTATATTTGTTTCCAGACAAATATTAAACACCAGTGATAAGTTACTCTTGAATTTCTGTACTATAGCTTAACACAACTTTCGTAAATCTATTCCATTATTAGTTCAGGAAAGGAGCTGCAACATAAGAGAAGTCTAAGGAATTATCTTCATGTGCAGATTTAATTTAAATTAAATAAAACTGCTACATTTCACAATTGGAACTGAAGTGACCTTATTTTAATTTAGCATAATTCGTTTCTCAAGGAAATTAAACCAAACAAAGACTATTTTAATTCTGAATGAGATGGTCTCAACAGAGACTGAATTAATTGTAACTATTCCACTTTACTGATTAATTAATATTTAACTTTCCCAAGTGGCCTGTGTGCACTACTCCTCAGGATCCCTGAAAAGGCAGCAGGGCTTCTTAGTGAGAGATGATTTTTAATTTCTTCCATCAGCTAATAACTTTTAAAAATGCAACCAAACAAAGAAGGTTAGATGCAAATTAATACCAAAGAAAAGAAAAGTACGAAACAAGATTTTAAGAAAAAACTACATGAAGTGAAAGAGTTGCACATACCCGGGAGAGTAGTAAGGGTGAGGGGGGAAGATGGAGGTGAAGGAAGAGTGTGAGTGACACTAGTACGTAAAAATGTGCATATATGCACAGACATCACTATATCTATGTTATTGTGTGCCAAATTCATCCTTGGTATAAAGCCACTGGCAAATCTGTACCAACTAAGAGTTTGAACCAAGGGAAATATTTTGGGGACAGCACGGTGCCGTGTCTTAACTCTCACCACTCTGAAGCTGTAAGATTGGAGGCAAAATTCTCAAACACGTGATTTTTCTAATGACAGTGTAGAAATACTTATTCCTTCAAAACTGGCTGGTTTCTGAGTTCACAGTTAAAGCAGTAACTAAAATCCAGGTCAGGGAAGACTGAAATGCTGGTGGTGGCTGACAGACACTGCTCCCCTTGAGTTTGATGCATCTGTTATCCTGACAGCTGCTTTTGGAAACTTTATTGCAATTCTTCTTCCTCTTGCTGCACACAGGTGAATGCAGCTGCTACCACATACCCCATGCCCATGCTCACAGTGCTCTGAAACTTTAATGCTGATTGACAGATGTGAATGGAAACAGCAGGGCATTCCTGCCCCTGTGAAGACTTACCAGATGAAGTGCTCAAAGCTCCTCAAATAACCACTGTAGTCTATTGTGAGAAACTAATTTAATTGTATGTATTGCTTACAGGAAGTTCTGGACTGATCTATTAAATTACTTACCTGTTGTCTGTACAGTGTCATACTGTGTCAGTAATTGAAATGTCATTCTGTTGAGACAGTGTGGGAATAAGGCCAGTTCTTTCATGATTAGGCTGCTGAAATGTTTTTATCAATCAAATCATATCATATAGCAAAAGATGTTAATTTTCATAAGGGGTAAAACCGTCCTCCAAAAAGTGACAGAAATTCTCCTAAATATTCATCCTGACACTGCAATTTGCTATGTGCTTCCCTCCCTTTTTTCTTTTTTTTTAGACTGTGAATAATAATTTATCTTCTATCTTACCAGCTGGAGTTCATCAGTAAAAAGAAAGGAAGATACCATGTAATAACAAAAAATTGAGTATCTAGAATCCTCAGTGCTTTTATGTCGAATGCTTACTTCAATACAAGAATGACATTTATTTAAATACATGTATTTAAGCGTGTGATCTTAGCTGTATTTCTACTGATCAAAGTGAGAAAATTTAGGTTTAGATTTAAGTAAAGTTAGATTTTCTTTCTATTACAGCTTACTGGTAAGATAAACAAGTACTGTCTCATAGTATGTATGAGTGTATGAACGTTAATTAAATTTGTTCCAGACATTTTTTTTTTACCAAGCTATTATTTCCAAGCAATGCAGTATTTTAGCTTATCTTCTGTACTAGTTTTTTAATTTAGTTAATCTACATCAAATGTGGTTAATCTACGTTGAATCTGGGTCTGAAGACCCAAAGCAGTAATGCAACACAACTTAAAAATATCACCAAAGTGTACACCTGGCGATGAGGCATTCCACACTTAGATTAAAGCACAGGAACACTGTAACTACCTGTATACCTACAGGGAGGTGTGTTGGTGAAATGCTGGGGTTTGAACCCCGAGCCCCTGAATTAAGGTTGACATATGGGTGATTCCCACAGCCCTTCATACAGAGGTGGTGAGTTTGCCTTATAGCTTCCCCCCAGGGTGCGGCCGGCCCTGCAGGGAGAGCCATAAGGGAAATGAGCCCCAGGGGTCCCGCACTGAGTTGACAAAGGTCAGGTGTCTGCTTGGGGATAAAAGCTGGGACCACTGGCAGGGAGTCAGGAGTGTCTGTCTGTGGAGTGCACTCCACAGAGCGTCCTGGTTCAGGGCAGACCTCCTGACTTCCCTGGAGCTGGGCCCTGGTCTGTTTAGGCCTTTGCAAACGCGGGTCGATCGGGTGAGAGTCGCCATGTGGGCACCTTTTTCTCATGTGTTTAACTGGCTGGTCTGGCTGTTTCCCATGCCAACTGTAGGCAACCTCGGTTCACTGTTTATACCACCTGTTGTGGGCCGGGTCATGTCGTTTGTGGGATCGTTGGGGGTGGCGTCGATTATGTATGAGCTTGTTGACTTGTTTGTACCCCCAGCGGTCATTTATATAGTAACATTTCTGTCTACAATACAGTCTGCATATTGGTTCATCTCCCTGCTGGTGTTATCATTTTTGTTGGGCCTGGTCATTGGCAAAACAGTTGGCAACTTTAAAGTCTGACAGGGCAAAGGCTAAAAGGCAGAAATGGTTACACCACAGTAAAACATTTTCAGAAACATGAAATACGGGTTGTGGAGTGCCTTATGGATCTGGGAACTGCAAGAGGGGACATGCAATGCTGGGGCTTTAGCAAGCAGGGCTATAGAGGAGATAAATTTGAAGAAAGAAGCCTTCAAAAACATATAATTGTATCTAGAGGTCATGGGAAAGGTGTTGATGGGTTGAATATATTATTAATGTGTCCTGCTTCATGTTTCTGCCCACTTAAGTGCTGAAGCAGTATGGAAGACAGTCACTGCACTTACAGCTCTCTGCAGATTGAATATGGTGTAAAAAGCATTGCTGAATGTTGGTAGTTATGAGGTTAAGTAGTGCTCAGCCTAGATTTTTAAAATTAGCTGCATTATCTCTATCCATTTAAGAATCATTTATTTTGGCTCTTTACAGTGAAATAGGTTTGAAATGGCAAAACTGATAATATATATCAAGTTTTCAAATTATTTTTCTTGAGGTTCAGTGCATTTTGTTTTTTTTTTTTTTTTCAGATAGTATAGGCACCTGTTTACCTATAGTTAAGTGCTTTCTCTTTCATTACTTTCAACTAAATCCTTTTCAGCCTAGAGAACCAAGGGTGTCTTATAGTACTTAAAAATGCACAACCCCCCTGTTTTAACAGTTCTGTATGCTTGCTCTTCCAAGTCTTTAATTCTTTTGTTATCATTCTAAATGTTTTCTTTGTTTTTTTTTAAGTGTTACTAAGCTAGTGATTTCTCAGAAGTATGAGTTATGAGAATATACATTTCCATTTGTCAGTGCTCATAGTTTGTATTGAGTTTAGCCCCCTGTGATAGGAGATAGTTGGTCTTCCCACCTGCCTCATGTTAAGATGGTTATGCTGGATCATCTCCCTGCTGTCTTTCAGCACTTCCTCTGCCAGTCACTGAGATCTGGTACTTCTGCAGTTCTTGCACTAACCCTTCACTGAATATCATAAACACATTCCACTAGCTTCATTATTCATCCTGTTTTTCTAAATGCTTATGAATGTGTTGAACATCAGGAGCTTCAGCACTGACCCCAGAGACACTCCTCCATTGTAACCTTCCTCTGCTGTGATGCCTGACCAGTTACTTCTACTCCATTTCATGCCGTTGTCCTTTTTACTTTTTTCCTGTTTTTTTTCTTTGACCTCTCTGTTAATACCACTTAAGTAATTTTTTTTGCTTTGCTGTTACCTTGTCAAGAGTTGCAGCTAGAAGAGAGCAGAGTGAAACTAAGATTGGCTGTCTCCTAAAGTACTGAGTCCAAATCAAGGGGTCATACATATCCCAAAGGGGACAGATGCCACAAGACCTGCCTTGAGAGATTCGTGTTCCCCTGTTCAGTCCACTGTGTGCCACTCATCTAGATGTTTAAATTAACTTAAAGTTTTCAATATTTTTCTACCTTTTCTCTTTGCTTTCTGCTAGAATAATAATGTATTAAAATACATTACCAAGACTGAGCATATCTATGTAAGACACTGTGGATTTCTTCTAAATACAATATGAGGAAAATATGAATCTCTTGGTCCAGTGCTTTGGGAGACACAATAATGTCTTGCAAAGTTTCTTCCTACAGGCTAGGATGAGTGGCAATGCTACTGGCAATCATAATGATCTGTCATTCTGAAACAAGGCATGGTTGACTAGCTAGAATGCAAAACTATGCTTTGATATTTTTGTTCCACCCCTAATTCCCTGACAAGGACAAGTTATTCCAGCCTATGGGTAAGTACATGAGAATTTTGTTGCCAACATTCTGCTGAAGTCCAAGAAAACATTGATAAAACTGCTTGCCTGTGCTTTCATCCTTTGTAGTCCTGGAGCAGAAGTCGTTCTGGTAGAATTAAGTAGCTTGGTATCTATCTTATGATGTAGGATTAAAGACTTAGCATCGCAGCACTGGATTCCTGAAAAGTCCCATCAAGAAAATAACGTCAAAGGCATACAAATGTGTAAGTGCAGTAGCACATGACTTAATGCAAAGCAAAGCTGCCAGCACAACTCTCTTTCAGAAGTGAACGATAAGCTACTTTTTCATATATTTCTACAGCTGTCACAGCCTTTCCTCATCCCAGCCAGAGGCTGGAATGCCTCTTCTCAGAAGGTCACCTTCCACATACTCTTCTTTTTACTGGTTTGTTAACCTGCTCTTCTCTTGGGCAGTCTGTTGCATGGTATGCTGTCTGCTGGTGACACAACCTATTGAGGCTACTGAAGATTCATCACATGTCATTTGTTGTAGAATTTTTTTCTCTTCGCTGCCTTCTCAGGCTGAGAGCAGTAGCTGTTGGAAATTGAGTGCTTAAATTACATGGCAAACTATGATAAATTTCCAGGCATAGAACTGTACCAACTGCTAAAATAAACTACTCATTTTCATTTCAGTCTGTTGTAAAAATGTAATCAAATATCCTGAATCCCAGATGGATGTTTATGAAATTTAATTTGTTTCACTCTGCAATGTGTAAAAAAAAAAAAAAAAAAAATTACATGCCATAAAAGTGACTTTTCATTTTAAACTTACATGTAGGTTATTGTTATTAGAGGATAATTTTTAATGAGGTTTGTATTTTTCTTTTCAAATTGTATTTTAAAAAATTCCATTATAGTACATCATAATTTGAAAAATAAATTCCATGGGGGATATTTTAATTTACATATATTCACTTTTTTGTATGCTTCTCAGCATTCTTGGAAGCATATTATTATGGCCTTGGTTTTTGGCCTGAACTATAACCTGAAGAAGAGAGAGCTCTGTGGAGACCTTACTGTAACCTTCTGGTACTTAAAGGGGCTCTATAGGAAAGATAGGAACAATCTTTTTAGCAGAGCCTGTTGTGACAGGACAAGGGGTAATGGCTTTAAACTAAAAGAGGGTAGGTTTAGACTAGGTATAAGGAAGAAATCTTTTACAATGAGGTTGATTAAACACTGGCACAGGTTGCCCAGAGAGGTGGTGGAAATTCCATACCTGGAAACATTCAAGGTCAGATTGGATGGGGCTCTGAGCAACCTGATGTAGTTAAAGATGTCCCTGCTCACTGCAGGGGAGTTAGACTAGATGATCTTTAAAGGTCCCTTCCAACCCAGAGTGTTCTATGATTCTGTTGTTTAGGTTTTTTTGTTTTTTGTTTTTTGTTTTTTTTTTTTTCCCGGTGCCAAGCTATAGAATGACATTAAGATGACAGGATGCTCTAATTACCAAGTAAGAGAAATGTTTCCAAAAATGAAGAATAGGCCCTCAAATGCCTTGTGTATCAGTAAGTGACAACCATGTAAGCTGTCAAAATTGGTGATCGTTTTCTGTGTGGTATCTCCTACAATATACAACAAGGGTCTGCTCCCAGAAACTCAGCTTCTTTATGTTGTAGAAAAAGTGGTTCAGTGATAGAAAATTTTGTAACTTGGTTTTCTTTGTAAAAGTAATTTGGACATAACACTGATGAAAGATGGTACGTATGAAGCATTAGCTAGGTCAGGTTATGGTGATTTGTTCTAAAGGGTTGCTAAAATTGCTACTTTTATTATTTTTTTGCCTGCCACTGTTGAGTTTTGGCTTACAGGCTCTTTGACTTAATGCTAAGCATGCGTTTCTGCTTCAGGACTTTTCTATATAGATATATGTATTCAGTGCAAAGAGCATTTTCATTCTGCAGCTTCATTGTGAACCAAGGGGCACTTTTTTCTTGACAAACTTTTATTTGGGGTCTTCTGCTGGTCTTTGTTTAAATGACAGTCTGATCTTTTGTCAGAATTTATTTGACACCTCAAATTCTTGAAATTACTTCTGGACATAAAAGCACAGACAGACAAGTTGGTTACTTATTTATGCTCTTGTTTACATCTTACAGGGTGTGCTTTTCTTTGATAAAATCTTTTAGCCCTCTCATGCTGAGCTAACTTGAAACTATAGGAGCCACCTAGTTTTGGGATCAGCTGTTGTCAGCACGTTTCTTTGTTCCTAACGTGTTTATAGGGGGGAAAAAAAGTTTCTGAACACAGCTGTCTTCCTTTCCTCTACAGAAATTGCACTTCATTCTTTTATTTATGAGAATTATTTTTGTTTGCTTCATGTATTTCATTCTTGAAATTAAATGTTATTTGGAAATCTCCAAGCCAAGCAGCCCTATGGTAGTCTCCTCCATTCTGCCTTTTGAGTAAGCTGCACTGGGTAATTGGGTGCTCTGTAGAAGGTGCTTCCAGGTGGTTATGTCATATTTCTCAGATTAATTGCCCTGCTTTTTTCTATCCCTTAATTTACAAGCTATCCTCATTTACCTTTCTGAAAAGCCTGGTGTAAACAACTGATCTTTCTGTGAATGCTTTGAAAGTCAACAAGCTCAGGCTTTTTGATGGTTTTTAATTGAGACCAATTACTCCTCTGAGTTTTGGGTAAGAGAATTTGCTTCTCTGTTGGTAAAAAGCATGACAGAGAGAATGCAGTAGGGCTTCTAACAGTTTTCAAAGCAGAAAAGTGAGTAAAAGTGCTTTGGCAGTGGCTGTCTTGTCAGGCAAACTTGAAGGAGATCTGCATGAGAGGTGTGAAGGCATAAGAGCATACAGAAGTATACTGGATGGGAAACAGCTCTGGAGGTTTTAAGTAAATTTAAGTAAAATATCACACAGAGTCTCATTCCTACTGCCACCTGAAAGAGGACTTTCTTTTTTTCGTTGTGTTTCTGTTTGAAAACTTCAGAGAGTAAATGCTGCCTACCTTTTGTTCTGGAAAACAAAGTGCACTTCTGGCTGCGTAGACTGGGTGTTTCTATGGACTCTAGGACTAAAGAAACCCTATTACATTTAACAGCATCTCAGAGAAGGTGTCAAGTTGTCTTCTGAAGGTGATAAAATACATGCATTATTCCTGTCTGTGTCAAGATAATTGTCTGTAGTTCAGTTCAGCAACAAGAAAACTCTGGTTCTGCTGTCTTGAGGACTCTTAGTGCCCTTGCTGTTGTGAGATCCTCAGTATTAATATAATAATTTTGTCAGGAAAAAACGCTTTTCTTACAAAACTAGCTAACCCTCCAGAGAATCACGATATATCAAGACAATGTTTGCCATACAAAATTGAATATGGAGCTCAGCAGTAGTAGTTTTGCAATCGTGTAAGACCGTAGGATTTCAGGGAAAAAAAAAAGGAACTGGGAACAAAATATTTACAAGCAATTTTCTGTAATAAAGCAGAGTAGTGTAAGTTCACAGAAAAAGTGCTGAAGTTTCTGTGGCCTGCTTATGGTTATTGCTGTTTAATGCTGTTATTATTTGTCTCATTCTTTAACTAATATTTAATTTAAATATGTTAGTTTTTGTAAGGAATTCTCTTTAACAGATCACTCAAACAATCCAAATGAGAAATCTGCAATAAACTACAAAATTGCTATTTGCCCACTGTTTAAACAGAGCATCCTGGGTGAGGGAAATCCAGAATATTTTTTTTCAGTTTCACAGTCTCTGCTGAATTAGAACTTGAGGTAGTTCAATTACTACTCACTTTTAACTGAAATTTAGTTTTCTAGAAAACTAAACTGTCAAGGTGTCATCCACACTCCCTGAACTCTGCAGAGAATGTTATAGTTAATAAGGGCGCCATCTGAAGAAGTCAATTAATGGAGTAGATGCTGTGGTCATTTCTAGATGGTGAACTGTACATCTGTTCCCAAAATTATAGCAATGGGTCATTGTGAGAATAATCTGAATTAGGATACCCTTTCACTTTGAGGTTACTGTTGCTTTTTGAAATTTTTCATTCACTTACATACTTTTTCCTCCCCTAAGTCTTTGTTTCCCTTATGCTATTAGGTCTTATACCATTTGCCTGCTTAGTCTTCTAAACTAATATATACAATAATCAACAGTGCTGCAAGGGAACTTAGTTGCATCTAGAAGTGATGACATCGGTTCCTGTCATACAGTATAGTTTAAAAATAACTTAAACTTTGACCATTACTCCTGTAAAGCCCATGCTTGATAATACTACATAATGTATTTTTGAATGGATTGGCACAAGAGTATTTTTTTTTCTGTCTGAGCTGTCAGAACACAGTCATGTAGAAACAAGCATAGGATAAAGATTTGAGACAGCTGATGGTGCTCTGTTGAAGTGTAGCTTCACATTTAGCTAGTACAGAAAAAAATCATATTTTTCCTGTATTATTTTATTTCTTAGAACTGCGACTGTCATTCTCCCTATTTCCTTAGGAATGTTGAACTAATTGGTAAGGAGTGTTATGATGTCTTTAAGATGGATCTTAAAGTATTTTTGTAAAGATCTTTGTCAGCAAAATTACCTGTTTATTCCTGTGTGTTTTTTGTTTTCCTCCATAATGTCTTTCAAGTGATGTTTCCTTATTTTTTCACTTAAGATCTAATGAGAGCAAGGGTTACAGGAAAAGTATGGAAGCATTTAGCTACTAGCCAGAAAATAATTTCTTACATATTTTAAGAAAACAAAAAAAAGAATTTATTTGAGGAATAAACTTTTGAGTATCCTAGACAATAATTTTCAGTTTAGGTTACCGAATACATCACAAGTAAGTCCAGCCACAACCTGCAAATACAAGACTAATACAAGTAAATTATAATACGTCATAAGGTGAAACTTTTAAGATGATGAATAGGACATCATAAAAAAGTTTGAGGAAAAAATATGAAGTTCAAGGCTTGTAAGTAAATATTATTGCTTTTAAAGTGAAAGAATGGGAATTATCTGCCAAAAAGAGCAGATGGCTTTTCATGTTGACCTGAAAAAATGTCAGAGAACTGTGAAAGAAGGATCTATGCATTGTTTTAGAGAGGTGGAAAAGGATAACAGATTTTCAGAACCATGGGAAATAATGAGGCTAATGAAGTCAGGCAGCAAAAAGCACAAGCAAGTGGATGATTGAGTATAATCCCTAGGAGAATCTGTAAATATAATGGGCTTGCTGCACCATTTTTAAGCAGAAAGAAAATTCAAAGGTAGGAATTGCTCTAGTTATGAATGAACATAAGTAACATCCAGGAGAACAAGAATTTATTACGATTAAGGAAAACAGAAAGTTTTGTTCCTGCCCTGAAGTTATACAAGTGGGGCTTATCTGAAGAAATGTGCCATTCAATAATAAAGTTAGAAAGTGCATGAAGATGCTTGCTATATTAGTCAGTTCCCTCAGTTTAGCTGGATTCAAAACCTGTGCTGCTCAGGTGCTGGGGAGAGAAGCTTCTTGAAAGAGTACTGTTGCTTTACTTTCAGTTTTCCTTTTTCTAATCACTATCCATGGTTGCTTTGATGAGGGACACAGAAGTTCACACTTTCTAACTGCAGTTACATAGTCTTTAATTTTCAGCCTCATCTGATTTTCTCTTAATTAATCTTTAATGGAAAATTAAGTTTACTTCTTAAGTGCCTATATTATTCTCTGCAGAGCTCTTATTTTAAAATGTATATCATAAAGCACAGTGAATGAATGGCTCAGTAATGCAGACTAATACTAGTTTTGCTCGTTTAAATTTTTCTCTATAGTCTCATTTGTACTATGCAAAATAGGGCAAGAGTACCATATTTTATGAAGATAAATGTGTCAGAACAACTCAAAGATATTCTTTTAGGGAAAAAAAAGCAACTAATCAACCAACCCTGCTATTAAAGTTAAAGATACGCAAAGCCCTGTAAAGTGGTTTTACAAAAAGTGGTACGAATCAGTCAGGCCTAGTTTATCTATAAGACAGTTTCTGTATAGCTGTAGATTGTATCTAGGATATTTGAGTAGCAGCCTAACTTTCCATTTTCTTGGACCTTGTATTACCCTCTACTTGTATATAGCACAGTACAGCCAAGTAACTCTCCCCTTGTTGATTGTTAAATAAGTTAAATAATAGGATGTACATATCAGACAGTATGTAATGTTTATATTTTTTTGTCCCACAGTTTCTTTTGGAGTGAATTATTTGAAGTGTATATCTCAGAACAATATATATTTGTATTTTCTGTCCATAAAAGATGAACTACCATTTTTTTTCCTTACTCTTATAGAAAAGGCCAAAACAATTTCAGCAGATTTTTCTTAATCTCTGTTTGAAAAATGTTGAAAAATGCTGAATGTTGCACTGTGCTTTCATGTTTTCTTTTGTTGTGTTTGTTATGGGTTTGTTTTTTTTTTTTTTCTTCCTTTGAAATGGTTATGGCTTGAACTGCTAACTGCTGACAATGTAACTCTCATAATGCACTCCATTTCACCTTTGGTCTGCTGAGATTGGAAAGTTAGAGAGTTCCGGAAGATCATACATTACAAAACCAATAATTTCCATTATCTAAGAAACTTTTGGGTAGGATTTATTTGGTTGATTTGGGTATTTTACTTTTTTTTTTTAAGCAATGTTGCACTTTGTCCTTTCTAGCCTTTTCCTAGAAAAACATGAGGAATTATCCTTCACATTTTCTCCTCTAGGATTTTTGCTTTAATTGATAAAGAAAAATAAACCTGAGAGTCAACTGAGAAAATATTTTAGCCTTTCTGATGTTTACTTGGTTAACAGATAAAGACCTACAGAACTGATCTCCTCCTTGGAGCTTTTGAGATAGAATTACTATGTTCCTTGGAGTACAAAACATGACTGACTCAAATTTACAAGCCACATTTTTTTTTACATTAGTGACTTTTAACATGACCTTTTCTGAGTCCTGTTTTGGCAGCCACTTTGTCCATGGTGAATCTTCTCATAAACTGTGCAATCAAGCCTATTAATTACTTAGCAGCTGGATTGCAAAAAGCACATTACTGTTGTCTGACAGTATTACAAAAAATCTATCATTTACTATTATTTCTTCTGAATCTCTGTCATGCTGCACTAGGAAATGTGTATGCGTGTCTATAGCCATACAGACAGATGCAACATTTTACATCTGTAAAATTTGCTGGTAAGATAATCAGGCACAGATGCTGTAACAGAAAATATCATGTTCAATGACTTCTTGAATTCTTTTCTCACATTTAACAGCTGGTTTGGCAGCAATTCTGATTTCTCCATGCTAGAACTCGGAAAACTCCGTTAAGAGGAACAGAAACAATGTGCAATACCCGTTAGGATAAGAATCACTTCACACAAGTTAAAATGACAGCATCTGCTAGATGAATGCCTGCAAAAGAAGAAGACTGCAGAAACCCCTTGAGCCAGTCTTGATTGGGAAATGTAGATAGGTTTTGCATGAATGGACTTATTTTTCAACCTAGATGGTTATTTTTTGTGTATGGAAGTTGCGTCGCTGAGGTTCATCTAAATCTAGGAAGTCTAAGATAATAGAGTTAATGATAAAATTTTTAAATCCTCTGATAATTTCAGTCACTTCTCAGACCATTTAACATTTCATAAACTTTGTGATGCATGCTTCTGAATAATATTCAAGGCTAGATCTAGAGGAATGAGGTGCTGTGGCCAGATTTTCACCTCTGATGAGACTCATTTCCACAAATGGGTCACTTTGCATCTGTCTTTTTATTATTTCCCTCTATACAGTATTTTAGAACTGTATCATCCTTAATCACTCCACTGATCTAACATGACTTTACACAAGGGGCAAAATCTACAAGTGCTGTTTAGAAGGCTGGAGATACCTTAGAGTTTTTACAGCATGTGCATATTTTCTGTTAACAAGTAGTGAAGTAGGCTGCTCAGTTGCTTTAGGCTACTTATTCCAACTATAAGTTTGAGTAGTCATTGCACAGGAATTTTTGATGCTATCTCAGATACAAACTAGTATTCAAGACCTAGAGATCCACGCTGAGCTAGTCAAAAGAACAATTCAGCTTTCTGGGAAGGAATCAGCTGTGATGCCTTTCTGCAACAAGAAGCCTGCAGAGACTTCCCTCTGCCACCTCTGGGGTGGAAGGTGTGCTGTCACAGCTCTGTCCTGGTGTTACAGGCACAGAGGACACTCTCCACTTTCCCTGCTCTTCACTTTCACCTTTCCCCTTAGTTTTTCTTTTTTTTTCCTTGCTTAAGTGGAACTTGACTTGAAGATATTTTTCCTCCTTGTCCATCTAGTGATCAGCATGGTCTAAACCATGCTGCAGTTAGTAATTTCAGCATGACACCTACTGCACTTGCTGTGCCCTGTCAAGATCTGGCAGGACTGGGACACCTCAGAGGGTCCTGAGAAAGGAGACTCAAATGCCCATGGTTTCTTCTGTTCGTGGGATCTCTTGAGGTTCTTTGGAATGCCCTTACATCTTGACATATAGTTAGTCCACACACACTTCCCATTATCAGAATAATGTTTTGGGTCATTTAAATGAGCCGATTTTCCAGCAATGGAAGAACAGATTGAAAGAATTAGAGAGCTTTCAAAGGGTAAAGAAGCTAGGAGTAGAAAAAGAGGGATAAAGCAACAGCAGCAAAACAGCACCAGATACCAGCTGAAACTGGTAAAGACCTAAATATACAAGAAAAGAAAACGTAGAAAGAAATAAAAGCAAAGAAGACAAACTGTAGAAAAGGAGATGCAGTCAGATTTTTCAGATAAATATTTTTAAAAAACTTAAACTTGCACCTTTTTTGTTGTTGTATGACCATCCCTAGAAATCCACACTTGGCCCATCATCCTGAAGAGTGCTCTTTCCTATTTGAACTGTTGTGTCTATTTTAATAAGTAGTGCAGGTGCATGGATTAGTTGTTACTTGATTGTTCACCTGGGCTCATGAGTTGAAATTTACATTTTTTTTTTTTTACTAAAGGCTTATCATAGCAGAAGTTCCTACACAGTTACAGCAGCCTTTTCTATCTAGTACTGCAGGATGAGCTTTCTATGCACCCATTAATAACTATCTGTACATGCTGGAGTTAAAAGTCAAAATAAATTTTGAAGTAAAAAGCAATGTTGAAATTAGAAAAACTTGGAACAAATTTTATCTTCAAACCTTTGTTGCAAATATGGCCCTTTACTTTTAAGAGGATAATAATGTGTCCTTGGGTTTTCAAGCTAATCATAAGACCTGTGTGGGTTACATAAGCTTTCTTGAGAGACCTAATAATCCATGGGAGACAACTGCCTGTTGAGATTAATCTTTTTTTCCTAAAGCATAAAAATATGAGGCTTTTCCTTTTTTAGCCTTAGAGTTAGATGTAGGGTGCATTGAAAAAGCTCTTGGTTTGTTGTTTTGTTTTGTGTTTTGGTTTTTTTTCCTTCTGCAAAGTTGGAAAAGACATTTGCAATTATGATAATGTGCTCTGGATGGGCTTTTTTTGAGGGGTGAGAGTTGAAATACTAGATTACATACACTTATACCTGCTTGATTAGAGATAAAAATAGTTTCTCCTGCTGATAAACTGTTTCATCACACAGCAGTGTCTGTGCATGTATATTGGTGCATGTTTTCAGGCCCTCTGAGAATCACAAGTCCATGAATCTGTCTTCAGGATTGGTTTCCTCAGTGACATGTACTTTGTGCATATAGGCAGATAAAAAAAACAGTATTTCTAGATCCACCACAATCAAACGCCTCTTGTTCATTTTTCCCTTCATGGGAAAATCTTGATCACATTCAGAATTCACAGAAGCACAGAATGGTAGGAGTTGGAAGGGACTTCTAGAGATCATCTAGTCCAATCCCCCTGCCAAAGCAGGTTCACCTACAGCAGGTTGCACAGGATCATGTCCAGGTGGGTTTTGAATATCTCCAGAGAAGGAGATTCCATAAGCTCTCTGTGCAACCTGTTCCAGTGTTCTGTCACCTTCATAATAAAGATTATGTTCAGACAGAACTTCCTCTTTTTCAGTTTGTCCCCATTGCCCCTTGTCCTGTCACTGGGCAGCACTGAAAAGAAACTGGCCTCATGCTCTTGACACCCACTCAACACTGATCTGATTCACCCTCAGTATTCTCTTCACCAAGCTAAACAGCTCCAGGTCTCTCAGTCTTTTCTCCTAAGAGAGATGTTCTGGTCCCTTAGTCGTCTTCATAGCCCTCCACTGGAATTACGGTAACAAAATCATCTGCAGTGAGGATTTAGAAATAATTCATCTGTCAGTGTGTTTTCCTATTACATATTTTCTTAACTGCCCCAGACTTTCATTTTGAATGCATCTAGTTCAGCTCTTTCAGTGTGGTAGACTGTGCTTTTCTTATTGATATAGTGAAGTGCTGGGATCTAAAAACCCAGCCTGGAATCAGGGTTGACATATGGATGATGCCCACAACCAGGCAGGAGACACCTTCCTCTTGGTTTTCTCTCAAGGCCTGGCCAGCCTTGGGTGAAAACCAATTAGGAGCTCACCACCAGGTGTCCTGCCTGTAGAATTAACATCAGGTGTCACATCTCTAAAGTTAACAGTAGAAAGGCTGACTCTGCTTACAGTGAGTTGGGGTGGTTTATCTATGTACTGGGAGTACTATTTAGGGTTTTCAGTTGTTGGAGGTGCTCCCCAACTGTCCACTACAAGTGGAGTTCCCAGTGATGGTAGGAGAAGATCAAGGCCAGAACAGAAAGAGGATTATGTATGTAATGATGCTTTTCCTTGGCAATTATTATACGATTCAGGTTGGACTGATGACCTGGCCAATTCCTTCCCCCACGGCCTGGTTTCTGACTTGGCTTGCTACTTACTTTGCTAGATCATATACCATGAGTGAATTGAGCTGTTTATTCCTCTGGTTGTTAGCCACCTCATATCTTTCCTCTGTACTTTGGGAATGGGATGGTAAAGTTGTTCCTGCGTGTATACTGCTTATCCTTCCTAGAGGGACAGCAGTCAGCAAAAGATACAGGAGGTGTCAGTGTACATTTTGCCCTACTTTCTGCCAACAGGAACTGTGCAGGAGGCATCTCATATTTTATATGTGGTAAAAAGTCTGTTTCGGTGTTGGAGATGTCTAAGAAAGGATAGTGAATGCTCTTGAAGGATATGTTTTCAAAGTACTGCGTTAACTGCTTAGACATTGATACCTTCAGAATGTTATAGTCCTAGGAGCACTTCTACAGTAAATCTATAGACCACTGATGTAATTTGGGTTTCAATATTAATGTATGTGGTCAGATGGCATTTTTAAATAACTTGATCAATTAGTTGATGGCTTGCAGGTATCAAAACTCTTAAGTATGGATCTACATTTAGCGTATTTCACAGTAGTATCTTCAGGAACAGTAACAGGAACAGTACATTTTATTGGACAACTCAAATTTTATTTTCTTTCATTCTGTTGGGATGTGTACTAGTAGAGTAATTTACATGGCTAGTGAGTATTTGAGTTTTTAAAATTCTTTGTGAAAACATTGGATTATTTTTCCTTGTGCAGTTTAGCTCTTGGACAACACAATACAATCACATATATTTGTTATGGAGGGAAATTTAGGGTTTTATCTATAACTTTCCAAGTATTTCTTAATTTAATGTAATTCTATGCCCTTCGTCCACCTGAGTCTTTGTATGTGAAGTCCCGTTTTGACTGTATGAGGGATTCCATGAATACAATCATATATTCTGTTCTCTGCATTTAATCTGATGACTGTATTTTAGTATCCACCTATAACTGTTTGTCTGACATCAGAAATAACTATCTCAATGAAAGAAAAGCAGCTTAAATTAATTGATTGCAGGAAATACTGAAACTAGTGAGAAATTACTTCAGTATGACTCAACCTAGAGGACAGTTTTGAGGACATATGTAAATTTGCCTTTTTAAAATGAGATCAGTAATTAGTTTACAAGGCCAATGATGTGAAATAGAAACAGTGTACAGAAACAGTTACAGTATAAATTGTTTATGAAGCTGTCCAGATGTGAAAGTGGAACTAGCAGTGTTCTGGAATTAATTAATTGTTTTTGTATCAAGTGAAGGGTGCAGGTCTGGGCACCATAGTTAGTGGAAACAGGCTGAATTTCCTGGAGGAAAAGGCAGGGTTAAAATGTGGAGACTCTAAATGACTTATTAAGAGCGTGCAGTCACCAGGCACTTACAGGAGGTAGAGGATGTAGGAAGGCTACAGTTTTTTCCCCCAAGAGTCAGGGAAAGTTCTGGTTGCTCAGACTCCCTATAGACGGAGATGTTAACTTAATATTGCATACTACCTTTCCAGCTGCATATCTTTGGTTCCCTTGGGGTGCATTTCATGGACCAACGATGTACAAATACTTCTCTTTGTAGTACTGGTGCTATTTCAGAATCCTGACATCATGTGAAGCATGGGTGGGGAGTCACAACCCCACACACTGTACAGTATACATACATAATACGTAACTGCAAAGTTACATACTTCATGGGTGTTAAATTACTCCAGTAGCAGTCAAAAGCTAAGTTTGGATCTTTGTTCTTTTTTTCCCCCATAAGATACCTTTCTGTGCAACCCACTTGCAACATTCCTCATCCCCCCCTCAGTTTTTGTCTAAATCCAGCTTAGCATCTTAACAGTTTGAAAGTAACATCAAGTGAAAATCTTCTTCCATGTGAGGATCATCATGTTCTTTAAAGCAAAAGGAACTAAACATATTGAAGTTACTCAGCTTTTGCAAGCTAATCATGTGTTCTAAGAAATTCTAAATTACAATGCTTGTGATATAATCTTGCAGTCAGACCTAGTTCTGGCTTCTTTTTGGAAGATGTTGTATGCTCCAGGGTGTATTTTCTTATGCCACATCAGTCTTTATCAGCTTTTTTAAGCCAGCTGCTATCCTAACAGCAAACCACCCGAAACGTAGATGCAAGTGAATGACTTCCCCAGAGACACATTCGTTCTGACAAAACAGACAGCAGTACACAGAAGGGTAAAGTCCTTGAGGGTTATCAAAGTTCTTGCATTTGGAGAAGGACCATCCTTTGAGGAGCAAAAGCCTTTGTCATGAGTATAACCCTACTTTGGTTTGTATTTACCCACTAGCCAGCTCTTTATTTTTCAGATGTTTCATTTTTAATTATATTTATTTTCCAACATGCCAAATGTTCCGTGATTCATACTGACATTTTCAACTTATGAAATCAATTCAGACAAACTGAATAATAGCAGTTACTGAAGAAAGGGAATAAAATTTCATTAAGGTCTGAAATTTAAATCAACAGTAAAGACAAGAACCTACTGACAAAACTGGCCATGAGTTTGGATCTGACCTTGTATGTACCTTTCTACAGAGAGAAAAATGTGTGTGAGAGAATACTGGGCGGTAGTTGTCTAGACACAATTAATCCTCCCTCATTTTTTTTTTTCCTTCCCTAGGAGCTCCACCAATTTTATTGAAGTACATGTATAGAAAGGAAATAATAAAATCTCTGTAATTCATTTTCACTTAGTTTATGGTGATTTGTGCAGCAATGTGTATCAAATAACACTAGTGCCCACTTTGCTTTGTAAAATAATTTTAAATTATAATAAATCTTCTTCCCCTCAGAAAATATTTTGACTTATTTATGAAACAGATTCAGTTTCTCAAGTATTGTTTAGAAAGTTTTGCAGGATGCATGAAAGAAGCAGATGGCAGTCTCTAAGCTGAAGCAAATTTAATGCTAAAACCAGACTCCAAGTAGCCTTTGAAATTACTTGTGCTCTTCTACTGTGTATTCCCTTCACTTCAGTGTCCTCCAGCACTTTCCTAATTTTAGAAAGAACCTTGCTGTGGTTTTAAGATAACAGTGTTTTATTTGCATTTTGAAACATATTAAACCAAACCAAGATTTGCAAGACACAGGCTAGTGTTGGATCTCATCTACAGTGCAAAAAAGAAACAGGTGTTAAATGCAGTACGACCATGTTCTTACACCATTTGTCTGACAAGCAAAAATTTAAAGTTTCAACATGCCCTTAGTTTTTGCAGACAAGATGACTTTTTATGCAGCTCCAATGGATACACTGAAAATAGGTCAGGCCCAAAAAGTTTGTCTGGAAGTTTAGCAGTTTGGCAATGTTGATACCCTGTCAATAGCATTGCAAAAGGGAGTGAGACAGGTGGGATCATTTCATTTATGTGAATGCCATAGAATGGATTAAGTTCTCCTGCTTACACAAAGACATTGGAGATGCTCTAAACTAGTTAGCAATGGAAATTATCATTTAAGTAAGTGACTTTATCAAATTGGTACTGAAGATGAGTACCAGAAAGAAACATGAAATTTCCTGGGGAAAAAATCAGAATACAAAAGACATGTAGAAATCCATGCCAATCTGTTACCTGTTACACATCTGAGGTTATAGATTTGAGAACTGGAATTCATAATGGCATTATTTCTATCACATGTTCTTTAAGAAGATGCATTAATCCTGTGACACCTTCTTAATTCTTGGTTTCCTGATAGAAACAGCATCAAAGGAAGGGGTATGGTGTTGATTTTTTTTGTTTTTTAGTTATTTTAGTTATTTTTTTGTTTATTAGTAATTGGACTGGTACCATGAAATATTATGATCTGTCAGCTATTGAAAATCACAAAAATCTTACGCTACTGTTAAATTGAGCTGGTCTTGAGCTAGTAAGAATTACTGGAAGTTGATGGTCATTTAAGTCATATGGAAATAGAAGTATTATTCAAGGAAAACATTCCATCAAGGGAGGTCATGTCTAACTAAGCTTCTGTAATACTCTTAAGGTATCGCTGATAGGACACAATGAAACTAAGTGGTTGACAATTGCTTTGATTTTTCAAAGGAGTGTGAGAAACTTTTACGTTTGGATTACAAGTTAAAGTAACATCTTTTTTGGTATTCCAAGTCCTTTTAAGAATAATATCAAAAAGCATCCTTTTATGCAGAAGTGCTATGTAAGTTGCCAAGCTTGTGACTGATTTACCACAAAGATTATTCACATGATCTGTTGCTTAAACTAAATTACTCCTTTTGAATCTGGCATTACTGAGATAACAATAAAAATGTCACACTGCTTCTTTTATTGCATCTGTACTCAATGAATTGCAGCTGTTAAGTGTCTATCCCCACTGGGCCTATTGCTTTTAGCAGTGAGTCTCTTGTGTCAGCTTAACCTAATAAATCATCCATCTTTCACATGTCCTTGCTTGCATTATCCTAGCTAAAGGTTGTTTTCTCCCCTAGATTTATAAATCTAGGAACTGTTTGCTGTTCTTCCAGCATTATATGCAATAAAGAACAGACGCACAACCATAGGCACTCTGTTGGCAGCAGACTTTAACCATTAGTGGCAATAGCCACTCATGTTCTTGCAGCTTTCCTGTCCCAGGATGGTTTTATTTTAGAAGGTCTTCATAGTGTCTTTCACAGCTCTGTAATGCTGCCACTGTAGCAATTCTCAAGTGGGTCTCAGCATTTAGACATTCCTGGTTTGTTCAGTCTCCTAGAGGCTGTGGTTCAGTGCAAGCAAAATGTGTGGACACTGAGACACAATGAAATAAAAAGACTACTTAAAAGAATGAGGCTTTCCCTTTATTACTTCCCTACTACTGTATTAGTATATTAAACATTACCCTGGAATGTCTCAGTCACTGGGACTTAATCATCTGTATGAGTATCATGGTCCCTGGGAAGCTTCTGGCATGTACTGACTTGTTCTCTCCTTAGTAATTCCTGGATATCATTCAGGAGTTAAAACTTTTTCAAGATCATTTCCAAATGGCAGTTTACACACAGCTGTGCTGTCTTGGAGGATAAGAGAGTTTGCTACCAGAGCCCTGAGTTGTTCCATGCTAGCATGTTTGTACTCAGGGCCGTTCCCAGGCACATTGCAGTTATTAGCCTAAATGTACTTTTTCTAGCTCTTATGGTATGGTAGAAAAGGAATAAAAACAAATATGGGAGAATTAATATATTTTATCAATGAGGTTGTCACCATATATAATTACTTAAGAATGACCCAACTCCATATTTAGAAGTGGATTAACACAGTATTTTAATATACAGAGGGTGTTGTATTTTGCTCAGTTGTATTTTGCTCACATCTGCACTGTATGATCTGCCTGTCTGCTGCTGGTGCATTGGGTGATGTGACTAACATCTGTCAACTCTTGTTTGTTCTTCTGTCCTCTCCCCAGTGTGCGTGAAGTGTAATATGTACTCAGAAAAAAATACTGAAACAAATTTCTATATATGTACACTGGAAAATGCCTCCTGTTTGTTTCTTTAAGCTAGCAGAGTACAAATCATTGCAAGGTTCATAGTGCAAAACTAAACTTTATGCAGTTAAAAATTTGCCACCACAGCTCTTCTGGTTCTGTATGTGGCTTTTTGTTTAGTATATTTATTTTTGCAAATGGTGAAATGTAGAAAAACACCAGAAAGAAAAGACCTTTTTGGACTTTTGTAAAGGGAATCAGTCTTAAGTGTTTATATAGTATTTAAAAATATATAACACTATATGAACAGCTATTATTGAGGAATAAAGAGGATACTTTTTGAATGAAGCCAGAAATAAATGAGGCAGAATATATCAGTGAATGCATGTAACAATTTATTTGCTAGACATTAAATAAATTTCTTTAAAATTTTAATGGCAAATTTCACTTTATATTATAACCAAAGAGAATTTCATCACCTCACTGTGCAAACAAATCATCAAAGACGGGTACAGGCTCTTTAGGAAGGA
>NW_008581104.1:0-12991 GCF_000691845.1 Merops nubicus | reverse complement strand
AGTTATAGAGTCAGTTTCCGTACGTCACATTCATTTGAGTAGTGTCATGTAATTTCATAGTAAAGAGTACCTTTAGAGGTATCAGGTGGTTTTATCTGTGGTGGTTTTAGGTACTCACAGTGCTTAATAATTAACTGAAACTTTCAGAATGAGGACAATACAAAATTTCTAACCAAAAATACAGGATGTCAACCTGTAATTCAATCAAAATCCGAAGTGTTTCCTCTGCTTCAAAAAGCCCTTCTTCATCTCTTCTTCTTTAGTAGCCTAGTTTGACACTTTTACACATGTATATGATGTATTAAGTGGTGCCCTCAGTGCTTAGTTTACTTCCATGGCTTTTCATCATATTCACAGGAGTAGTAGCAGTAGACAGCCCTGTGCCAATTACTCTCCCAACGTGTTCTTATACATTGACTGCATATAAATAGGCAGTACAGAAAAGTAGGTTTGGGTTTGGAATTTTCTTTAACATATATATAGCTCTGCATGCATATTTGGAAGTGAAAGATTTATTTCCAAGAGGGGGAAAAAAAAATGTTTATTCCTGAAAAAAAAAAAAAATAAAAAGCTTCAATGTGAAAAGCAGGGTTGTCAATACAGAGGTGCTGCAAGGATTTGTCAAATCTAGATCCATGTAAGAAATATATTTACAAGGTTAAATCCTAGTCAAGCCCAGAGCTATCAGATAAGGGATTAAAATGGAGAAGGAAAAGAGAAGCTTGGCAAGAGCCAGTGCTAAGTTGCCAAGTTGGAGGGTGAAACACACTAGAGGGATCAAGACAAGAAATTAATAAGGAACACTTTATAACAGCTTGTGTGTGTCTATTCTTAAGTGCATATGAGCACTTGCTTTGCTTCAGTTCAGTATTGTGTATTTCTAAATATTGATTCAGACTGAATTCTCTCTCTCTTGCACTCTCCAGTGGAAAGACACACTGACACCGATCTATAGATGCTGGTGTGCATTTACCATGGACTGAGAGTTTTTGTGAGGTGCCTTTATTCTCCTATCATAAACTCCCTTGTGTTCTCACTCTGGTCCTTAAGATGTTTCCTCTGCCTCCATAGAATAAAAACAAACAAACAAAAAACAATATGAGGGTTTTTTTCCTTTCATCTGGTCAAAGAATCAATATATTCACTGTACATGCATTACATGTATTGGGATTTTCTACTACCATGAAGCATATTTATAACTGCAATAAGAGAGTTGTGCACAGATATAAATAGAAAATCTCCCACAACAGTGTATAATCCTATAATATCAGTTAGCCTTAAAGGATTTTGAAGGAATGGTCAAACCTTAGTAAATGGCCTGAAGTTAAATAAGATCAAGTGGGAACTGGATTCCTGAATCAAGAGTCTTCCTGTGAGACACAAAATAATTGGAGATAGACTAATTGGCTTGCAGATGAGGACATCCTGCTTTCTCCATGGAATAAATCCTGTTATGGGTACTATAGCCATCTGTTAAATAGTTGTGTTTTTGCCTGCTGAGTAAAAATATGTTTTGAATTTTATTTAGAGAATAGCTTCTATTTTCCTTCAGAAAAGAATTGCAGAGGTAAAAGTCCTTCACTAAGAATGTCAAAAACTTTACTTTTCACTGCATCAATCCAAATACGTAACTAATTGTTCCAGACTAAGAGACATATCTGAAAAAAATCGTATTTAATAAAGTACCACAGACCCTTCCAAACTTGGTGTATATCTTATAGCTGCTTGCAATTATAGACAATTGTCCTTAATATTCAGGGGGTTCTTCTGGATTGTGTTTGATGCTCTAATCTTATATTGAACCATGTATGTGATGTGGTTGGAAGCATGTGTCTCAAATTTGACATCTGGTCATGACACACGTCTATGAAAGCAAACCACTTATCTTTAATATTTCTTCTTACAATTCCTTTTTGCATTGCATTACTTTTCTGAAGCAATGCATATTAATTTTTGTGAATTCTATTATAGCAAGAATACCCTTTAGCACTTAGCAAAAAGATTTATATCAAGCTTCGATATATGCATTTGAAAGCCGAATTGAGTTCGATTACCTGAATCTTAACACAACTGTAAGGTGTAAATTCCTCTGAGATCACTAGTTTGACAAACTCTTCAAGCCATTTTCCCCCTGTTGCACTATTTTACTCTTACTGGCAATAAATGTGACTCAGATGTTTTTCAGCTATCTGTTGGTGTCATGAAAACATTGGACATCTGTACTAAAACACTGGAAGAAACAAATATGTTCATTTGGATACTGGTAGCATTGAGTCCATGGCATGTCATGACTTGAGCTTTCATATTAAACCACATAGAGGTCTCCAGAATAGCTTCAATTCTTGACAAGAGCCTCTACTTTACTCCTGTCAGGAGAGGCAGTATACTGCATCCTCATCATACAACTGAATATGTTACTTAGTGGGCAACTGTATCAGTAGAGCATCAAATGCATCTTCGTTTTAGATCAAATCCAGAGGCACAATCCAGTGTTTAAAGGTTACTGCATTAACTTCCTGATCCACTTTTGCTACCCTTATTTATTTGTTCACAGAATTGTTGAGGCTGGAAGGTATCTTTTGAGATCATCTGGTCCAAACCTCCTACCCAAGCAGGGTCAGCCAGAGCTGGCTGACAAGGACCAACTTGACACAGTAGTTTCTATGAAACAACTACAGAAAAGGAAACCATTTCACTTCACATATATACAATGAAAAGCCAAGGCCTTGGAAAAGGTGACTGAAAATTTCCAACCACTATAAATACATAGTTATTTGAGATCCAGTATTTATTTATTTTTTTTTAATCTATGAAAGTGCACTAATTTCTACTATCGCTGTATTTGTTCCTGAAATATACTCTTGTTAAAACCTGCTTCATGCCACTGATAAAGATGGTGGAGAATTCCATCTTTTTGATCATATTATCCTTCCCTCACATGCTGTTATTATCCTCAGAGCTCTTGGTAGTGTTAAAAGGAAAGAACTGAAGACTTTTTAATGCTCAAGAAACCACATTTCAGTTCCCAGTACTGATTGTGTCACGTTTTTGTCAGCTTTAATTAGGAGTGAATTCCCAGATTTCAGTAAACCAGGTAAAGGTGTCACCCTGTATAGAGGTTGCTCATCTGGGAAAAAGAAGTTGCTTGGCTGAGTTGACAGACAGTGCTGAACCATTATGTGGGCAGAGTGACAGGCCCGTAGTACCCTGAAACTCACCATGCCACGTGTTGTAACTTCTATCTCTTTAAATAGTTCTCTGTATTCTTACCATTATTCCTGTGAAAAGGCAGCTTGGATTTAGTTAAGGGGAAATAAAGTCATAGAGTTCAAAGTACATCAAGGAGAACAAGCTGCAAAGGTGAAAGTAAACATTTTGAACTCCTATAATTTAATACAATTGAAGCTAACTTTGTCCTTTCACTGCAGAGTTAGGTAACTAACCATCAATAATGGCCATTTAGTTAAATGGACCATTATTACTCTTTCTATTGGGTTGCATGTTAATAGGTTTGCTTTCACAGCCATGTTTTCGTGGTTATGTTGTCCAAAGCTGTTGAATTCAGAGGAAACTGGCTCAAAAAAAAGCAGCACTGTAGAATACACTCTTGTTTAACACTGTTCCTGTTAGCTATTCCCCCTTAACACATTGAATAAAAAGAGTGACAAGTATCTTTGAAGAACATATTCTGCCTTGTGGAAGGTAATCTGTTCTGATTATTTCCCAGCCTCTTCAAGAGGCCAAGAAAAGACAGTCTCGATAGAAGAGCTATTGCTTATACTGGAGCACTCAGAGTATCTACAGTTCCTGACAGTCATTGACATCAAAGTTACTTAATAGATCAAATTACATCCTAACTTATGTTTGACATTTATTTTGAGGAAAATAATGAGTGAAGAGTTTCTGGGTGAACCTAGATAAACAAAAGTCAAGGAGACTGGAATCTTTCCAACAAAGAGATTGTCTTTATAGTGTTTTGTTAGTAGTCATGCTCAGAAATAGAAATATTTCCCAGATGTCAAGCCTGTCAGGCAGTAAATTGGTCAGAATATTCAGGTCAAGTTATGTGTTTCCTTTCTAAGATGCATTAATATGCCTCCAACCAGCAGGTTTTCTCAGCACTTTATAAGCAGCATCTCTTCCTAATGACATATTTACGTTAATGGTTCCATTACTTAGTGTCCCTTACCAAAAAAGAGGGGATAAGGACCCAGAGATAGTGGGCTTTGAGCAGCATAAACCAGCAAGGTGTCTCCTTTGAAAAGAGCACTCACAAGTAATTCTAATGCTTGCAACAGGTAGAGGTAATTCAGCATTTAGAAACACATTACTAATCAGATCAGGAGCTAGTAGTCCAGTCAATATCTGTTCAAATATGACAACAGAAGAAAAGTAGCAATATGTTTAAAGCAGTGACATGTAAAAACTAACCAAACAAAAAAACAACCAACTAAAACTAAAACCAAAACACCACGGTTACCACCTCCAAGTGTGTATTAAAAAACATACAGAAGAAATCTGTACTTCTCATTACCATCTGAAGTCTTGGAAGGAGTTACATGCATAGATTCATCTTTAAGAAGTTAATATTTTTATTATTATCTGATTACTTTATTTCTGTATATTCTTTTAAACCTTGGAGATCAATTTGCCTAGGTAATACATTTAAAAATATACCATATACTTTAAAACAAATGTGCTATTTTTCTTCATTGTACAAGTTTAAAACAACACTGTACTACTTTGAGAAGAAATTCAAGCACAGTCTCCTGAACAGAACATCTGTGTTGCTTTGGCACATTGCTATATGAAGTGAAAAACAATTTCACACTCCTAGTACAAGCAGGTTTCATCAATATACAAAGCATGATGAAGTTGTCAGAAGCAACTCTGTCTTTCTTTAAAAATTCCAGCTCATAGTATACTTTTCCTGGGTTCTAGTGCCCTATTTTAAAGAAAATTTTCTGTAATGAAGAATTACGATATGGGTTACAGCAGAGGAAAGCAAAGCCAAATTCAGTAGAAGGTTTATTTATTTATTCTTTTTTTCCTAACTTTAGGTCAAATTAATTTTGTTAACCCCAGCCTACAGATTAGAATTCCATGGAATAAAAAATGTCTACCAGTAACTCCTAAGTAAATAAAAGCGTACACTATATAAAATATGTTAATCACTGTTTTTATTTATAATAACCATTGCATATAGTGCTAATGGAAAAAAGATACATTTCAGTCATATCTACGTTACTAATTAGGAGGGAAGCAGGAATATCCATAGCTACCTTTTAAAGTATGTACCACGTGAGAAATTAGAGATGCTAATGACAATACTTATTTGCAGCTACTCAATTTCTTAATCAGATGAGCCATACGGAGGAACAGAAAGTTTTTTAAGTTGGTAGGGCTCCCCTGACTTGCACTTTTAGTAGATTAGTGCTTTTTGCTCCCATTTGATTGAAAAAAAAAAACAACCAAACAACCAGGGAGTAGCATGCACAGCAGCAAACAGAGATAGTATAGAGGGATGGGGAAGGGGAAGAGAGCCCTAAGAAGAAATTTGAAACTATAGTTAATATGTTAGTTATTTAAGCTAAAGACAAACTTTAAAAAATTGTATGTTTTCCACACTTCAGATTATACATAAGCATCATGTTCTACACCTTATCAATGCCAGTGAAAAGTCATCTTCTGACTGTTGCAAAAAAAACCCAGATTTCAAAGTAAGATAAAATGTGCACCTCCTTACAAAATATATTTTTTTTTTGGTCAATATAATGGCAAGCAGGAAGGTATATCACTTCATGTTACTCAATACCACAACTAACAATGGAATAGTGAAAAGCACACCATACGATTTGTAAATAAAGAATTCTATAGGGAAATAAATTAATTTCAATGAGAAACAAATTAAAATCAATAACTTAGTGATGTCTTAGTAGATATAAAATTTATAAAAATCTTATTTTTATTTTCTACTGTATGGATTTTGACTGAGGAGCAGTTAGTTTTCTTCAATAGAAATGTTACATGTTGTAGAGTTTAGGTTTTCATTACTTTTTACATATTTAGTTACTCTGAAGCAAGTTTTCACTCTTACATCAATGAGAAAAGATATGTTTCAAACAAAAATATTCACTGAAAGAAGGTACCTCTGTCATTGGTTTTTCTCATCTACTTAATTTTAGAAAGAGCAAATCTTACTGCTTATATTACTGGTACCATTAAACAGGATCAGGATTCTGTGCTCCAGTGAACAGATGTGTTTCAAAGCAGGAGGTCTTTAGGCACTGGAGAACTTAACAATGGAAGTTTTAAGGAAGTGCTGATCTTAGGCATCATATTTTTTTTCACATAGCAAACCGTATATTTTTTTTACTCCAAATTAAAATGAATCTTTAATTAAAAAAGTCACTGTTATTTTGTAAGATGAGATGGAATTTAAAGGAATAATAGAATTCATAAACATCTAGTAAAATCAGTCACAAAAAAAAAAGAAGAGATGTTGAGGTATTTCTGGGGTTTTGTTGGTTTCTTTTTTTTTTTTTTTTTAATAGTAATTGGATTTTGGAATTGTTTTCCACTGTTTTGACTGTGTTAAACACAGAATTAGAGACTTTCAAAAACTCCCTTTCCATTACAGAAAATAACAATTTTTGCAATTTCAACTGAAAAAGTTTATACCTGGTAATTTGAATATTGCCATATATTTCACTGAAAAACTAGTGAGAAAAATTAAGGCACTATTTATTTTAGGCTCTCTTGATAATTAACCTTCCAAATTACTGCTCCTCTTTGGTATTTGATTTTTAACACCACTGTTTTAACTTCATAAAATACCCTTTGTTTTATTGAACAAACAACAAGTAGAGGGAGAATCTATATTTGATAGTTAATGTAAGTTTAAATAAACACTAGTACTACTTAGAGTGCTATTAGCTTCTTACATTTATTTAGGACAACAGATAATTGCATAATAAACACTCTTCTAGCATTGTAACTTTTTTTGGGGGGGAAGACTTTTTGTGTTTTGTTTTGGTTTGGTTTGGTTTGGTTTTTAATAGAAATGCTTTGAGTAGCAGCTGTGTTTCTTTGCATGATATCTTGTTGCATGTTGAACTAATGAATAAATAACTTTATGTTTCTCTGTAAGCCTTCTTTTCTTTACCTGATATTGCCTAATGCTTTCCTGCAGGAACTATGCTTCAGTATGTTATATGAAGCAAAGATTGATAATTGACAGAAGAACGGGTGGTGTCTCTAAAAGACCTCAAAGAACACTGAGAATCCCATTGTTAATCCAGCTTCATTTTGGCCACAATTAATAAACTTCAGATTTCTTCAAAGACTGGAGGACATCTCTTTTGAAGCTGACCAATGATCTTCTCCAACCGTTTAGTGGATCATTGATGAATATATCAAATTAATCTTCTGTTCTCCATCAGTTGAAGAAGTTATCTATCTGAAGAAGTGCAGCAAAGCTGGAAAAGGGTCTAGAGCACAAGTCTCGTGAGGAATGGCTGAGAGAACATGGGTTGTTTAACCCAGAGGAAAGGAAGCTCAGGAGGAACCTTCTTGCTATCTGCAACTACCTGAAAGGAGGTTGTAGTAAGGTGGGGGTTGGTCTCTTCTCCCAAGTAGCAAGTGATAGGATAAGAAGTAATGGTCTTTTGTTGTGTCAGGGGATTTTTGGATTTAATTATAGGAGAAATTACTCCACCAAAAGTGTTGGCAATCACTGGAACAGGCTGTCCAGGGAATTGGTTAAATCACCATCACTAGAGGTATTTAAAAGACATGTAGACGTGTTTCTTAGTGACATAGTTTAACGGTGGGTTTGGTAGTGTTAGGTTAATAGTTGGACTAGATGATCTTAAGGGTCTTTTCTAATCTAAATGATTCAGTGGTGAGTTCTTCAAATTACACATCAAAATTTAGCTTCTTCCTCTTTATTTAACTAGGTTGACTCTAACATAGGAAGATAAACAATTTTCTGTTTAACCAAAGTTGTTTGTGTCTATTCAGGTTCATAATAATAAATCTCCAAGGTAGTCTGTAGGGCAGAACTGAACATAATTTCTCAAAAGTGCACGGTGAATTTTAATATACTGCTCCCTTTCATTAAAAAAACAGTACTTCCAATAAGGATAATGAAAGATCTGCAGCAATTAGTAGGAACAAACTATTGAAGTCATTATTATTGTGATTTCTGAGAGGATTTATACCCTTTATGGGACTGGCTGTATGTTATTCAAGTCAAATGAATTTTTGCAATGATGTCTATGGAAGAAGAGCAGACCTTCCCTATAAATGTCATACTAAACTCACAGAAAAGCGAAGGTCTTACTGACCTCCCTGCATTTCTGCCTTTTATTTAGGTTTGATGAAAATTTTTAAGGATTTTTCAAAGAAAATTATGTTGGCAACTCACTGGACAAAAGAAGGCATTTGAGACTGATAAAGGAATGAGCATATTTTACAGAGACTTCAGGGCAATTTTCAGTTGCACTCTGGACAACTAGGGAACCACTTTTAATTAAAAGCCAGTGGAGCTGTGTGACTAAGTACCATTCATGAGTTTAAAAAATATCATTTCATTGATAAAAAAATGAATTAAAAATGGGTAGAGGGGAGACTACATTTCAGTTGAAAGAAGTTGATTTATGGGAGTCTGAATAAAACAAAGTATTAGTAATTAATAAGGACTTTGGAAAGGATCTTGGAAATGGTTGATATAGGTCATTCAATTCCTTGAATATACTTCCTGTTGTAAGAAACAGCATTGCTGAAGGTGCTAGGAATCACCAAAAATAGGACTGGAAGGAACCTCAAGGGATCATCTCATCCTACCTTATGCCCTAAGGCAAGATAAATTCTACCTAAACTATTCCTGACATGTTTGTCAAAGTTATTCTTAAAAACTTCCAGTGATGGAGACTCCACATCATCCCAGTTGGCAAACTACTGATTTAAGTGATGCTTAGCTCTTCTTAATTTTAGATGCATTTTGTCAGTGGAGTATTGGCCTATCTCAGAGAATATTATACTATGCAAAATATGAAGAAATCTATTAATAAATAACAGTGATATATTGTCTCAATATTGATTTTTTTTTCTATTTGAACTAATAAAATGCATAAGATTTTAGAAGAGGTATAATAATGGTATTTTCATTGCTAAATAAAATAAAATTATTTTGCAGTATATAGACTGGTCCATTCATTATATTCTTTTTAGATTCTAGAGTATCAATAAAACACATCTAAAAGTATTCTGTGGTCATTGATTCAGTCCTGACAGCTAATAGAGTTGATCTGGAACAAAAAAACAGTGGCAATTTTACCTGTTTAATAACATGCCTCTTTTGAGGGGAAAATTATGTGCTATTTCTTATCAAATACTGAATCATTTCCTGTTTAAGCGTTTTTTTTTTTTGAACATTCAGAATTGTTTAGAGGGGTGAGTATAGGTCTTCATACAGGCAATTTATTAACCGATGTTGCTAAGTCTATGTACCAAAGGAAAGGTAGATGAAGCCAGTGAAAAAATGTAATATTTATCTGAAAGACTGTGTTTATACCAATGGATGCAGGGAGATTACTTATGCAATGTGAAGTCCTTTGGTGTTCATTTTCTGAAACACCAGAACACATTTCTAGGTTTTAAATTTACTGATAAAAAGGGAGTTCATTTATGTAGCTAACTAAAATTGTCTTTTCATTCTGTTTGTTATATCGATGTTGTACAGAAAGATGTTTGTATTAGTGCTAATCCTTTCAGTTTTAACTGCTGATGGTATCTATTATTGATAAACTCGTTGGGAAGGAATAGGATGAACAGAATTTGCAGCTGTGTTTAATTTGAGTTTTTGGTTAGATTTGTTGAAAAATTTAACAAACAAAAATTCAGGGCATCGTTTGCTCACATAGTGCTGAGATATTTATAAAAGGTCCAAGAAAAAGCTGAGAGGTGAGTGTATGGTGCAGCTATTTCATAATGTTCTTGCTTAGGTTTTATTTTTTTAGATGGAACCTTTGTACAGGAGTTGAAAGGAGAAATAGAGATGCATAATGGTCATAAAAGAAATTGTAATAGCTAGGACAAGTTTCATTTAACATTGCCTAAGTATTCTTAATTTAAGTTAAGATATACAAGAGTGAAAGACCTGATGTCAACAAGCAATGATCACAGAAATTCAGAATGCATTCAATATGAGCAGAAATATTTCCATGGTTATCCATTATGGCTTAATTATTAAGGATGGTGGTCACTTTTAGTCCAGATTAAAATACAGAGAAACAGTGGGTGTATTTTAATATTCATAAAGTGCCTCAGGAGTTTTATGGTAGAAATCTGATTTTGTGTAACTGAATTTTTTCAACCTCAAATTAAATTATTTCAGGTTATGTTCTGTCAGAAATCTATGGAGGTCTATGTGATTATTTGTGTGAACAAGACATAAACTCAATTTCCAAGCATTCACATAAGTGCCAGAAACTCTAATGCTACAATAATGCTACAGTAGACACTAAATATTTCTTTGCATATATTTGCTTAAAAGGAAGTAGAAAGAAAATATTTTTTAAAACGGAAAAGCATAGAGAAGTCCAGCACTAAAAAATCAATGTTATAAAAAAACTCAATGAAATAAAATGCTGCCTTTTTTGAATAAAATGAAAGATTTACTTAGTTCGTAATCAACCTAGTTACTGTAAGATGGTATTAAGATCAAAGAGTTTACAAAAACAAATGTTAGGTATTTTCATATTAAAGTAGATAGGATGAAAATAGGTAAGTTCAATTCTTTTCCATTGGACCGTGAATAATAATAAAAAATGTCTTCTTATGGTTAGGAATTATGTAGACTTTATAAAAAAATGTAATAAGCAAATCTCAAACTTTTTCATAGAAGGGTATACGATGGATACATTTCATACACAAGAACAATGAAAAAAATAAGGATAATGTGTGAACATAGAAAAGATTTTGCTCAGTTGGGAAGAAGATAAAAATTCTGATTCTTCATATGCCTTTAAAAATTTCCTTAATTTCTTTTTATTTTTATTCTTATCACTGAATTAATGTACAAAACTGATTTACTCTTCCTAAGCTTACTTTGCATTTTTAGGCATATACGGAATATTTGGGCTCATGGACCAAGTTTCTCAGGACCTAATCTTGCTGCCTTTTGACATATTATCATTTGGAGATAAAAGATATTGTCTTTGAATTAAAGACATTAAAGTTTTTGAGATATCTAGTCAAAGACTGTTCTTGAGTGTGAAGATGAGTTCACTGTTGGAATGGAGACAAGGCACACCAAAATTTAACTTGGTGAGGTAAACCTTCTAAAGGGGAGTTTAAAACAGCAGGAGATAATCAATAGAAAATAATATTGCAAATTAAAATTTGTTAGAGAAACATAAGGTAATTTAACTTATTTGACTTAGAACACCAGCTAATTAAAGATGTGTATAGAGGAAATTTAGTTGGAACAGAATTCCATACACTTAAAACCAAGATAGGAAGCAAGGGGAAGGAAAAATAGCTAGAGGGGTTTGATACAAACTGATCTATTTTAAATAAGCAGAAATGTTTCCTAAATAAAATTGACTGATCCTAAAATAAACTGATGACAGGGAAAGAATAAAGGAAAAAAAAACAGTGAAGGAGATATGAAACAGTGGAGGGAGAATATGAATCACAAATTACTGTCTATCGACTCTCAAATGATAAATAAATCAGTGACTTATATCAGAAGCAAGGAACCTGAAAAAAAATAGGAGCATAATATGGATTTGGGACAGTGTAAAATAAGTAATAGATTTTCACAGGCTTTACGTGGTTTTCCTTGATTCACATTTACATTGATGAGGATTTTGAATAGGCACACACCAACACAGTAGTGACTCCTTTCAGGCAACACTGAAATCAACAGACTACTGTTAAGTGACAATATATTCAATCAAGTACATTAATTTGCTTTTAGTGATATGGGTTCTTACAGTAGCTCTTCAAATATTGTTCATTAAACACAGGAACTACATTGAGACTTTAGGAAACCTTTGCTCCCTCACATTTTGTTTCAGTTCTGACTCCAAGTATAGTTATGACTGTGGCCAGCTACCACTGATAGATTTTTTGAGTAAAAAATTTGGGGAAAAATAAAATCCCTCTCTAGGGGATTCTTTCCAAGAAGAAGAAATTCCTCTTTGGTGCTTTCATCAAGAGAAATAAGTTGTTTTCTAAGCTCTTGTGACTGAGGTACCATGGACAGTCTTACAATTTATGCACTTCTACACCACATTCACAGTATATATATACGTGTACATAATATAGTGAAGGATACACTTAGTACTTCTGGTCATGTGAATGGAAAGGTAAAGTATGATGTTGTCACTGGGCTACTGCCAAGGAATATGTCTCAGATTTGAACACGTAGTATTTCATACAGAGCTGTGAACCAATAGCAAATGACTTGGCAGTTTTTTAAGGACCTCCAGAGCTTTGCACTTATCCTGGAAACTTGGAATTAGCAACTGTGAGAATATTTGTAGCTTTATTGAGCAGAGTAATCCCTAAGCCTCAGACTTCAGATAGGTAATGGTTGCCTTAGGAGAAGTCTTATGATTCTCTATAATCATTTTACTATGATTGATGTTGAAGCCACAATTAACGATCTAGAAAAAAACATGACAACATGACATCACAAAATTAGACATTACTTATGGAAAGCTATAAAGATTTCTGGAGGATTTAATGGTAAGGAAATATGAGCGGGATAGCAGTCGAAATTTGTAGAGGTAAAAACACAGCAGCATACACAATGAGAGACAGTGTCAAACAATTATACACACTGATTATGTTATATTACTTGACTCAACTAGGGAAAAATTTTGAAGCCATACTGTCATCAGTGTAAACCTGTGACCATCAACGATTAAGAAAGAATCTGTGTTAGACTGTATAAGAATCATAGAATCATTTAGGTTGG
>NW_008581103.1:5141-5371 GCF_000691845.1 Merops nubicus | reverse complement strand
ACAGGAATCTCTAAAGCGTCTCTCTCAGCGCGCTGCCGGGGCTGTGGGCTGAAGGGGTTTCGGGCGCGGCAGCAGGCGCAGCCTCTCAGCCCGCGCCAGCGACTGCCACATCGTCGGAGGACACAGCCGAAGTGCCACCCTCGGGAGGACACAGCCGAAGCGCCTCCCTCGCTCCCCGTGGCATCCGTGCTGTCGGCGCACATCTGTACACCGCTGGCAGATCCGTCCGG
>NW_008581103.1:0-5089 GCF_000691845.1 Merops nubicus | reverse complement strand
TGGCTTTGGCGGCTTTGCAACACTGTCACAAGTGCTCCTCTTACACAAAGAAAGCGCATGAGCTGCTGGAGCCGTGTCAGGCACGTACCCACAGCTCGCAAGAAAGACCTGGGGCCTCTGTGTATGGGTGAAATAACTGTGCCTAAATAACGGTTACCATCTCACGATAGTAATGCTTGGTCGGAGCCTCACGACTGTTTATTACCAAGAGTTACTCTGTAGTGGTTCTGTATATAAATGCTTCAAGCAATTTATTGTTTCTGTAAGCCTAGGTATTTCCATTTCCTTACTGTCTTGTGGCTAAGTTGAGTATTGAACGGTTTAGGGGCGGGAATGTTTTAGGCTGGAAGGGACCTCTAGTCATCTGGTCCAACCTTCCTACACAAGCAGGGACATCTCTACCCAGGTCAGGTCATCCAGGGCCCTATCAAACCTGACCTTGAATGACTCCAGGGTTGGGGCCTCCACTACCTCTCTGGGTAGTCCATTCCAATGATCTATTACTTTTATATTAAATATTTTTTTCTAATATCGAGTCTAAATACATCCTTTCTGAGTTTAAAACCATTACTCCTTGTCCTATCATTACAAACTCTTTTGAATAGACTTTCCCCCACCTTCATGTAGGCTCCCTTCAGGTACTGGAAAGTCTTCTTGAGTTTATTTGCTGGGATTTTGTGTATGGGCTTTGATTACAGCAAAAATCTGCATATTGACAGTCTCTCAAATGGTTGAGTCAAGACTGAAGGAAATAAACCTACAGTTGTCCCCACTGCACAAAACACATAGTGAACAATTTACACTAACACTTTAATTGCCAAGAACTCTGCAGACCAAGCTCTCTGTATAAACATTAATCCTCTTTTCTAAAGATAAAATGTAACAAAGATGATCACAGTGGTTTGTCTGTTCTGTAACTTGTGCAGGCTTTCACCATGCTGTCATGGTAAAACCTGCTTCAGAAGCCTGGCCTGGTGCGTATCGGTGGGTGTTAGGGGGAAACTTGGCTATGTCTGTGTTCTGGCACACATCCAACTACACCTCTGCTTGCAGGGTGAGTAAACCAAGCGCAGCGTATGCTGGGCTGCAGCTTCATGTGCGGGACTGAGACAGACTAGTTGCAGCCTTTCATGGGAGGGCCAAAAAGCCAAATGGGTTTTGTTGATGCAGTGGGATTGTACTGCCTTTGTAACTCCACAGGTATGCTGCAGTGAGGTACAGGCAGATTATGGCTGATGCATCTGATGTACGATGCACCTTTCATCGGTGTGAACGCACAGCGCCAACTCAGGCAGCAGGGCAGGCTCTAGCCAGTCTCACCTGGTCTCCTCTGGTACAAACATGCAGAGATGCCCTGAAATGACCACAAGAAGTGTGAGTGCATTTCTCAGGTGGAGTCTGCTTCGCTATTCAGAAAGGCAGTGGCACAGCATTCTTCAAAATGCAATTGAGAAAAGCAGTTGAGAAAATGTCACTGAAGGAGATGCTTTAACCGAACAGTCAACAGAACAGGTCCCAACTATTCTGCTGAAAGAGGAAAGTATCTGATAGCTACAGCACAGAAGGAAATAAAGCAGGTACTCATCCAGTTGTGCCACGGAACACTTTATCTGACTGTTGCTTATTCCCTTACTCAACCCCCATAGTTACACACTTTGGAGCACTGTGAGACAATGAGTAAAAGCCCCTTCGGGTAAGCATTGGAACCACACCAATAAAATGAGTACCTGGGAATAGACAGTATAGCAAATCAGTTTTGTATTAGTGTTCCCTTCTGTGATGACACACGGAAACCTTGTTTGAGTGAAGTATGTTTTCATCTATTTCATTTGCGCAAACAGAGAATTAAACTGTAAATCACAGTTCAAGTGGTAGAGATTCATGAGGAAGCTTCAGGAGGACTTTAATCACCTTCATCAATCCTCTGCTGTTGGTGAAAATACCTACTACTATCATTTGTTTGAGCTAGTTAAGCCTCATTCATTCTATGTTAGAGGATAAGGATACCTTAAGATAATAGCCTCAAATGGAGAAAAAAATTGACAACTCTGAAAAATAACGAGTGGATGATTATGTATTTTTAATACGTAAAGGAACACTAGCAATACAATGAGTGGGGTTGTATTTTTAAACCAAAAGGTCATGGTTATTCTGATATCTCCTCGAGATTCTTGTAGGTCAACATCACTACTGAAAGGTTACCTATCCTCTGAAAATATCTAATACTCTTGATATTCCACTTCTATCATCCTTATGTAGTGTCTTTTAATGTGAGGTTGTGTTATCATACCGTGTGTGCTACTTTCCTTCAGAGATGGCAATGCTGAGGAATTTTTGTTTGTTTGTTTTTTGTTTTTTTTTCCAAAAGAAAAGCTTCATTTAGTTGTCAGTCCTAATACATACAGGCACTTTCTAAGTTACATAGCTACAACTGAATGATAGTTTCAGTGAGTGTTTGAATAACTAGTTGCAGAATTGGGCTTTCAGATCTCCTTATAGACAGGAACAGTATTTTTATAGTACACTTCACAAACGTCTATGGAATATATAACACAATATAAATAATGCTCACCTCCCAGTGTTTTATTAGGACATAGCATCTTAAAACATAAAGGAGTTTTGTAATGGATAATTAGCATCAAAACAGTAAAACTTGACATAGGAGCTAATCAAAATTCAAAACATTTTCACTAATATTACAGCTGCTGCAGCAATGTTTCATGAAGTTGATTTTTTTCAATTATGCAGTAAGATCAGCTCTTTCATTCTGCTTTTCAATCCCAGCAAAAATCATTTTTGTACCAGGAATGTATTTCTTAGGGTTTTCCAAATATTCTGTCAGTGTATTCTCACTTCAGACAACTCCTGAAAAACAAAAAAACCCATGGTAGAATACAACATCATGGCCCAGTATAATATAGTTATGAAAATAGCAACAGTCTGAAATCAAAGATTTGAGGCTCCCAAACATAATGTTCCTAGAATCCAAGAAGGATGTGAGCATAAATGATACATAATATAAAATGCATAAGGTACACATTGTCTTTGAGTCACTTTAGTAAGTCAAATTTAAATCCTTTTTGCATCATGAAGAGTCGCAGTTCTTTGCACCATTTCACATACAACTACTTACTACTTTTAAGCTATGTAAGAATCTTTGTAATTTCAGTATCCTGAAGATCCAGCTTTAATTTCATACAGTTGTTGAAAATAAGCCTCTAGAGATTGACATAAAATTCATGAAGGCAGTGCTCCATTGAAGGGCATTAGGAAAATGGTTGTCAATGGTCAGTTCCTGGAATCTCCTGGCAGAAGTTGAAAAACCTTCAGTGTTTCCTTCCAACCCTGCTAAATCCTGTCTCTGCCAACAGAAACCTACTGTTGTGCTGAAGACTACTGAAATACCTATAACAACATGTCCCAAGTTTTTCTTCTGTCCTCCAGAGCTGACTCTTCCCATTGTCTACTGTAGATTTAGATATAATTTTGTTGGCTCTCTTTTAAAAACTTGTACTGTATCTGTATGATTTGTTCACTAGATTTTTAATGAGAAAAAAGTTAATATATGCTGATGATGTTTTGTATGAAGTCATAGTGTGAAATATGTTCACTTGATTCGTGTCAAAATCATATTGAGGCGCCATGGTGAGGGGTGGTCTTGTTTTTGTATAGCTATGGGCCTAGAGAAAAAGCAAGGTGATTAGTTTTGTTTCCATGTTTGTTGCCATTTGGTATGTGTTTTGGCTAGCTCGCATTGAATCTGTTAACGGCCACTTAATGTTAAACGAAGGGGAGTTTGTGGAGCGCATGCGTGGAGCTCGAAGTAATTAAAACCAGGCGCCAAGGGGGGATTGTTGACTGCATTCCACGACCACCAGGTGGGACCGAAGACGACCCCAAAAGGTGAAAAGAACACACTGCAAAGAAGACCTATTTTTTTTGGAATTAATTGACACGGACCCACCGGTTAATGACTATGTATGAACCGGGACAATTAAAAGCCGAAGACAGGGATTGTATGTGTGCGCGTCTTGGTTGACCAGACTCCCGGTGCACCCAGCGCTGTTTGCTTGCTTTTTGTTAATTTAATAAATATTAAATTTAATTGGAATTTGGTTTTATGCAAAATTATTTCTCACAATAGTATAAAGTGAACATCAGAAAATATTTCCTAGAAATCACAAAAAGAAAAAAAAACAATTCTAAAGCACCTTAGTAACAAAAAAAAAAAAACCAAAAAAAAAACAAACCCAAAACCAACCAAATAACTCCAGGACTGTATTTGTAATTAATAGCTTGATTCAAATAATATACTTCACTTTCAAACAATATAAATAAAACGAATGAAACCCACATTAAATTACTTTCCATTTTCAGATCTTCCACTGCTTTTCAAGACTGTCTGTATGAAAACCACAAGCCAAGTCATAGCTTACAGTATGTAGTCAAATGTTCTGAGCAAAACAACTGCAGCACACCTCGATGCCAGTAGAGGGTAGTGACCAGCAATCAAAATCTAAAAGCACTCTTAAGAAAACAGAAATGAATATTTGCCCATTGATACTACAGAGGTCAGGGAAAGCTGCATACTTTCTGGCCCGGTGTGCTGAATATTGGTAAAAATTATTTTTAATATTGGGACCGCAGATTTTTGTATCTCAGTATGTGTAAGTAGCTGAAGGGAGAGAATGAAGAAAATGCATCCAGACTCTTCCCAATGGTGGTGACCAGAGGCAACGGGCACAAACCGAAACACAGGAACATCAGGAAACACTTTTTTACATCTGAACATCAGGACACATCATTTGATCTGAACATCAGGAAACACTTTTTTTACAGCGAGGGTGACACAGTACTGGCAGAGGTTGCCCAGAGGGTTTGTGGCGTCTCCCTGCTTGGCGACACTCGAAAGCCAGCCGGCCGTAAGCGGTCCTGCCCACAGGGGCTGGCCCCGCGGGCCTCCGGAGGATCCTCTCTCCCGGAAGCTCTGTGGCAGCGTCCCCGCCGGGCGCTGTCAGGGGAGAAGGGGCGGCCCGGAGGCGCCTCTCCTCGGCACCGAGCCTCGGTTCGCTTCCGCTCCGCCCTTCCC
>NW_008581102.1:10927-15031 GCF_000691845.1 Merops nubicus | reverse complement strand
CCAGCAGGTAGTCAGGAAAGAAAAAAAATGGAGTTTAATCTAAAAAAAGAGAAAAAAACCCCATCATTTTAATTTAATAAAATATGGACAGCAAATGCACCAAGTGCTGGGAGCTGGGTGAGCCTGGGCCAGCACAGAGCACTGGGTACTGCTGGTGCACAGGGCTTCAGAGGGTCCTCCCCACAAAGCCCTCACTCCAAAGCAGGGCAGTGCGAGTTCCCCTGGGGGCACTGACAGCAGAGACCAAACCTTCTGCTGGGGGGTCCTGAAGCACCCCCCCAACACCAGCCTCCTGCTGCGTGCCCTGTGCTCTCTGCACTGCACAGTGCCACGGAGTCAGCACGGCTGGAAAAGACCACCAAGATCATCACCTCCAACCATCAACCCAACACTGCCATGACCACTAAACCGTGTGTCTTCAAGTACCATGCCTACACATCTTCTGAACCCCCCCAGGGCTGGTGACTCCAGCACCTCCCTGGGCAGCCTGGGCCAATCCCTCACCACTCTGCCAGGGAAGAAATTCTTCCTCAGATCCATTTGAAACCTCCCCTGGCACAACTTCAGCCCATTGCCTCTTATCCTGTTGCTGGTTACTTGGCAGAAGAGACCAACCCCAGCCTCTGTGCAGGGAGCTGTAGAGAGCCAGAAGTTCTCCCCTCAGCCTCCTCTTCTCCAGGCTCAGCACCCCCAGGTCCCTCAGCCACTCCTCACAAGCCATGTTCCCCAGACCCCTCCCCAGCTTCGTTGCCCCTCTCTGGACCCACTCCAGCCCCTCAAGGTCCTTCTCTTGCTGTGGATGAGGATGCCATGAAGCTGGTGTGGAACTGAGCACGGGGCAGGCAGCAAGTGATCCCCAGGGGTGCAGAGCCCTGCGTGCCACTCACGAGAGCTGGGAGGGGAAGCAGGAGGAACCCAGGGCTTGCCAGAGGGTCACTCTGCAGAACGGATTCTCTCATTTCCCCTGTGGAAAGGGCAGGGAGGGAGCATGAGACAAAGCTTAACATCAGCCCAGCCACAAACCAGCCTCCTCCTGCTGCTGGGAGCTGCTGCACTGTTCCTCACCTCCCAGGCCTCTCACCTACACTCAGCAGGCAGCACAGGAGGACTTGGCTTCCCGAGGGCCCGAGACCCTGCCAGGCATGGCAGCAGGGGGCTGGGGCCACCCAGCCACAGCCAAGGCCCAGGCCCCCCCCCTTCACCCCAGAGCTCTCTCAGCAGCATCATGTTTTTTTGCTCCATCCTCCCTGCAGGTTTATCCAGCGTGACGTGATCTGTGTCATCACCTGCCATGAGGTGACAGGAGATGGGGGTGACACACCTCTGAAGTGCCAGCTCTAGGAAACCAAACCAAACCAAACCAAAGTCAAACCAGATGGGGAAAAAGTGGCTGTTGAGCTTCCTGAAGCCTCTCCTCTGGGGTGCCAGGCTGCACCCCAGGCTCTGGCTGGGCCAGCGGGGTGGGGAGCAGCAGATGGATGGTCCCTGGCAGCCTGGGACACCAACTCCAGTGCAGGCTGTGGCTCCAGCAGTCCCAGCCCTGCAAGAAACTGCTCTCCACCTGACTTGGAAGCTGAAACCACCATGAGCAGAGGGCAAGCTACCACCTCCCAGCCCTCTCCCCTCTCTGCAGTGCAGCCCCCTGACCCCAGCACGGCATCTGCACCCTTCCTGCTCCAGGGGCCCTGGGCCCCCAGCTCCAGCTGAGCACCCAGGGAGGGAGCTGCCCTCTCCCCTTGCACAGGGCAAGCCCAGGGGTATTGGTCTCCACTTGGAAAAAAAGATGCCTGGGTTGTGGAGTAATCCCTTGCAGTCCTCCCCCATGAGAGGAGGGAGGTCTCCAGGGCCACCCTGACAGAGCAGATCTGGAGAGAAAGATATGGGGGTGAGCAGGGAGACCCTGCAGAGGCCACAAGAACCAACGTGCAAGGCAGTTTCACTGTCCTCACCAAGACTTCCCAGTGCAGAACCCTGCCCCCACCAGGCTGGGGCTTTGTGCTTCAGCATGGCCCAGGGTTCCTGAGGTCCAGCAGTGGTGTACGTGGTGCTCACCCTCTCTCCAGCCCAGCTCTGGAGAGCAGCACTCATCCTGCTCCAGCTCACCACTGACATCCTGCTGCCTCCCCCCTTCTCCACCTCGAGCCTATCAAACAAGGCTTCCTCCAAACACCATTGTGAGGCCTTGGCCCAGGCTGCCCAGGGAGGTGCTGGAGTCACCACCCCTGGAGGGGTTCGAACACGTGTAGATGTGGCACCTGGGGACATGGTTTAGTGGCCATGGTGTGTTGGGTGATGGTTGCGCTTGATGATCTTAGAGGTCTTTTCCAACATTAATGATTCTGTGATTCTATTATCAAGTCAGGCTCCCAAGTCAATCCTGGGATGATCAAGCAATAAATGCACACCACAGACAACAAAAATCAGTGTAGATAAGAGTCCAGCTCCCAGTTCTGCAAGGAAGCAGATGGGCATAACCTCTAACCTCTCCTCTCCACCCCCACCAGCTCTGAAGCCTCCAGGATTCTGTGAGCACATCAGCCCTGCTCCTCTTGGCAGAAGCACCTTATGGAGATGCCAGAACCTCCCTCTCAGTGGGGCCTGGTGAGCCACACACCCATGGCCCACAACCATCCAGGCAAGCAGGAGCAGCCTGCTCTGAGATGGGGATTAAACAGCATGAAGACCTTGTATGGGAATCTGATGTCAAATTAAACAGCCCAGGAGCCATTCCACCTGCTGAGCTCACCTGTACTTAAACTTGTGGGACACCCACGTCCCTCCAGCCAGCAGCAAAACCCACCCAGCAGCTCAGCTGGTGAGTTCAAAGCCCAGTGACCAGGAACACACTAAACAGCAACGTCTCTGTGGACAAACCCACCCTCCAGCCTGCAGGCAAACCTGAGCTGTCTGAGCTCCAACAAGGGGGGCTGCCCCCAGCCCAGAGCCCAGCCACACAGCCTGGGCCCCCCGCCAGCTGTGCACAGCTGTGGGAGCCATCACCTCGGCCACAGAACCACAGCCTGGGGTGGGACAGGGTGCCAGGGCAGCACTGAAGCACTCACAGCTGAGAAACTCAGAGCCACAACCCCCGTGCCAGCCGGGGTGGCATCAGCAGGTCCTTCCTGGACGGCCTCAGAGCCTTTCCCTGGGCTGATCCAGCACGGGACCGCGCGCCACCAGCCACGGCCCCACCACGGGAGGTGGGATGGGGATGGGAGGGGCCCAGGCTGGGCGCTGGGCTGGTGGGGAGCAGCACCCTGAGCACCCGCTGAGGTGTGTGGAGGAGTGTGGTCCCTGCTGCAGACACAGGCTGGACCCCACACCCCCTGTGTCCCCCATGGAAAACACACATCCCTCCCGTGCACGACGCCCAGGGCACTCTGGGAACAGCCACGGTGCCAAACCCACTCCCTGGCCACCACAACTCATCTCCTCTCCCCACAGCAAGGGGGGGGGGGGGGTCCCCCCCCTTTAAAAATCGCTTTTCTTACAAAAAAAAATTTAAAAAAATTCCTCGAACAAATGGCAGCAAATCCCAATGCAGAGCTGCACAATGGACACTTCAGTCTGCCCAGGGGAGGGAGAGACAGGACCCTCAATGCCTAAATAAATTCAATTTGCTGGCTAGGAGGGGGCAGGGGGAGGTTAGGCGGAGGGTAGCCGTGGTTATTCACTTCCCCCAATTAACATTCCAGTGGCACCGCTCTGCTTTCCAGGAACAATAACTTGTTCAGAAGGGGGAGTGATGCTCGTGGGGGCGTTGGATGCTCCTGGAGAAAGGAGACCCGCCCGAGCCCCAACGGGCTCCGAGTCCCCGTGCGATGGGAACCACTGAACAAAACCAGGAATAAAGAAAGATCTGGCCCACGCAGAAAGAACCTGCAGAACAAACCCCCTCGCGGCCCTGCACCAAGATTATTTGCCTTTGCTGCTGATCTAAATATTTTCTGCACAGGCCTTGGCAACAGAAAAAGAGGTGGCTTGTCACTGGTTTGTTTATAAAAGGTCTCCAAACGAAGGGCAATTAAAAACGTTTAGAGCAGGCTTTGAGCGGCACCGTCCCCACGGCCTCCCGCGGCGCTGAGGACCTCGGCTGCCACACGG
>NW_008581102.1:684-10867 GCF_000691845.1 Merops nubicus | reverse complement strand
CCAGCCCTGGCTGACAGGTGGGACAGCCGCAGGACGGGCAGGGAGGGGGTGACTTCATCCCTTCATCCCTGCCCCAGCTGGGGAGGGGAGGGGGGGAAGGAGCCGCTTCCCAGCTTACAGTCTCCTGTGGGATGTGCAGGGATTTTGGATCTCCCCCTCTTCTCTCCTCTCTCCCAAGCTTCCTTCTGCCCCAGGAAAATGCCAGGCCCTTTTCTGAGGTGTCTGCCCACCACTCTGTGGCTGTAACCCCTTCACTTCTCTCTGGGGTGAAAAACCTGCCTCCTCTGAGCACGGCCTTTCACCTCCCCCAGCGCCTGGAGCTCCCGCTTGCTGCTGCCCCTGCCCCAGTGCTCTCACAAGGGGCTCCCGTACTTCACCCCTCCCCAGGCACACGAGCCCCACGATGCTGTGTCCCCAGAACGTCAGGAGCATGAACAAAACCTACACCAGCAGGAGGAAAAAGCACCAGCGGGGCTCTGTGGGCCAAACATGCCCCCCAGCCCAGCACCACCCACCAGCAGAGCCCAGAGCTGCTCCCACAAGGTGACCCCTCTGCAGGGATGGAGCCCCAGGAAGCCCCAGCAGAGCCCAGAGCTGCTCCCACAAGGTGACCCCTCTGCAGGATGGAGCCCCAGGAAGCCCCACGCCTGATGGAGCTGTGCCTATGGCCATCCCCAACACTGCAGGCTCACCCCTGTAAAACTGGCAGCAGCCACCCAAGATGAATGGGTCCATCAAGACCCCACGGGCTCACGTGCTCATGTATCTATTTCACCACTTACAGTTTCAAAGGATTCCCATCAAAATCTAGCCCAAATGGCCAGATGGCCAGAGCCTGGTGTCCCCAGTCACCACAGACAAGCAGCAACAGGCAACCCAAAGAGAGGAGCCTGGCACAGACGTGCCCACAGAGGGAGGTCTGGCACCACTGAGCTCAGCTGTACCATCTACAGATGCTGGTGGCCACGCATAGGGAAGAAACTTGGATCTGCTGTACATGTCAGGAACTAAAACCAGCTCCTTCTACCCCACAAGTGTTCAACCAGTGCAGAAGCCCCAGGAGAACAAGCCCAACTAGCCAGGCTCCCACCAGCATGGTGTTCAGCTGCACTGTTAGGTCCCACCAAGCAGGCATGAGGGGGACTCGATGCAGGCAATGTCTAAAGAAGTCCATAAGCATCAGCATCCCCTGAGCATTGGCTCAGGGTGAAGATTCTCAGTTGCCCCACTTCACTTCTCAGATGGCACAGCCACCTGCTGGTCTAGCAGGTGATGCATAGTCACTTCAAAGGCTCTTTGGGGTCAATCCCATCTCTGAAGAAGGAAATGGAAGGCTGGCAGAAAGACCTGCACCTACCTAAGAAGGTGGCTCCTCACAGGCTCAGCACAGAAGGGTTGGGAACACGGCATCAGACAACCAACATTGTCACCTTGAGGCAGCTGGCAACAGCACAGCAGAGCCACACGTCCCCAGGTGGCCAGCCAGAGCTCTGAAGGAAAGGCTGGATTGCTCTGAAGCCCTGCTACAAGGCTCCAGCACGTCTCTTGCTTCCTGCCCTGAATCCTCCCCACGGGCAAGAACAAGCTCAACATCAGAAAGTCTCCCAGGGAAGCTGTGTGGTGTCTGTGCTCCTCCTGGAGCCTAATCCCAGTGCAGGGAGTTGGTGCCTTTCCATGGCAAGCAAAGCTCTGCAGTCAAACCAAATCCCTTCTCCACCCAGCATCAAGCACCAGGACCCTTATTTTCCCCACTTTTTGGGCAGCCCACACTCTGTCCTCCCACCCAAGCAGCCACTGCAGGAATGTTCACCAGAGGTACCTGAAATGGCCACAGGGAACAGTGAGTGATCACTGCAGTGAAACCCTGGATGCAACAGGGACTCGGGCAAGAGTGCCAAGACCCCAGCACCCCCCAGGGGAGGTGGGTGCACAGAGTGCCTCTCCAGGACAGCAGCTCTCATGCTGCTTTCCTCACAGCATCCAGAAGTGCTGGAACTTTTCACAAGGCAGGACACTTCTGGAGTCGGGCAACAGGAAGATGCAAAGTTGAAAGTTGTCGTGTTGGTAGCTGGGCATCTAAGAAGAGCTGTTCTCTCTACCTTGGAAAGCCACCTCTGTAACAGCCAAAGATGACAGAGGGAAACTCTCACCCCTGCAAAAGCATAATTCTGCCCTTCTACTCCACTGCTGGTTGGTCCTGAGTTCCAGTTCACCCTCCCCTGGGCCACCTGGAGGCTTCAACAAGGAGAGATTCAGCAGAGGGGCAGCAGGCACAGCCCTTGCCATGGAACAAGGGGTCAAGAGCTGCACAGCCAAAGCAGCCACCCGCCCCCTCTTCATCCCAGCCTGCCCTCCCCTAGCCCTCCTCCTCCTCCAGGGTGAGGACCAGCGAGATTGAAGGTCTCACAGCTGTACAGCCATCCCCCACCACCCCTCTGCAGCTATTCTTAGTCCTCTGGTGTCCTCAGGCTCAGACTGAAGATGTGACTGTGGCCGCAGGAGGGAAGGAAAACAGCTTTCTGTGTGTGACAGGCAGAGACTTCCAAACAGTCAGTGCAGAAAGAGATAAATCTTTTCTTTCCAGGAGATCAAGACCCAGCTATGAAAGTGGGGCAGCCTCCAGAGCCACCCTCCTCTCCACTGAAGCCCGGGCTACTTCTGCCTCCGCAAACGCTCCCTTGGAGAGACAAGGCTCAGCTTGCTGAAGCCCACAGACTAGTCATTAAAAAAATAAGACCCAAGGAGGGGAGAAGCGAGATGAACTAAATGCTAATAGGAACCCCCAGGTCAAACCACCTCCCCTGTCACCGGGGTGCTCCTCAGCCAGCACATTCCTGCCGCTAATGAGGCCCCACCGCTTCCTCCTCCCTCCTCAAGTTGCTCCTGGTGATGCAAATCCACCGTCTTTGTTTCTATTCTTGGAGTAAAAACAGAACCAAAGTAAATAGCAAAACAGCTCTTAGGTTTCAGGATCCCTTCTGTTTCCACCCTTCCCCACAGCCGCCAGGCTGTTGTTGCCGTCAGTGGGAGGCGACACCCGACCCCGGGCATCACCTTCTCCCCACCGGAAACCCTCCGCTTGTCTCCAGCCTCCCACGGCCCCTGGGAGATGGCTGCCAGCTCCCTCTCCCAGCCTCCACCTCCCCGTGCTCCTCGGGACATTCCAGACGTCACCAGAAGCCTCTGGGTGAGCGAGAGCCCGCGGGGAGCCTGCCAGGGGCTGTGGTGGTGGCAGCGAGGAGCTCTCCCCATCCCCGGTCCTGCTGCGGGAGGCTGGAGACGTGTCCCCGCCCCACCTTCTGCCTCCCGCTGCCATCCCTGCCCGAGGAGCTGAACCAGCTCCCATCTGCACCCAGAGAACCCTCCCGGTGCCCGGCCTGTCCCCCGGTGCCGGGGTGGGCATCGGTGCCACCGCAGGGAGAGGGGACACGTGGCAGCCCAGGCCAGGCACAGCACCTCTCCCCAGCGCCCCACGAAGCAGGGTGATGACCATCCTGCCACATCACACTGCCAGGGAAGCTGCTCACACACGGGGCTGAAGATCAGCCCTGCCCCTGCCCAGCTCCCGTGGAAGCTGCAGATGCAGGAGGGCAGGTAAGGGAGTGGGAAAAAGATTCAGTCACAGTTCCTGGTCTGTCCAAAGTCACTTGCTCCTTAGCCGAGGTCCAGCAAAGCCAAGCAGGCAGCAAGCCCTACATTAGGTGCTGGGACCCTGAGTGCCTGCAGCAGGACCAGCATGCTCGGGGTGGCACCAGGGTCAGGTCCCAGCACCCTCCCCAGTGTCACAGGGGAGAGCAGAGGCAGCAGAGAGCCAAGCCTGGGCTCCAGGAGCAGGCACAGGGATGAGCACAGACCCTGAGCACAACACCCTTTAACAATGTGACCCCCACGCTGGGACATGGTGACCCCCAGTGCTTTGGGCAGCTCTGGCAGCTTTCCCCTGGTGTAAGAGGGAGTGAGGACACTGAGGAAACTCAGACCTGCCCAGTGAGCACAGCAACAGGTAGAACGAAGCCCTTCTTCCAGAGAGGGGGAAGAAAAGTCCAGGCAGCCCAAGGAGCTGCTGCCCTGCGGCGGTGCCCGAGAGCCCAAGCGCAGTGCTGCAGAGACCTCTTGCAGCATACAACTGCTACTGCACCCAGCCCTGCACCCCAGCCCTGTGCCCACAGCCCTGTGCCCACAGCCTGGGCAGGGGCAGCTCCAGAGCCATCTGGTTTCCATGGGAAGCAGGAACAGCACCCCGCTGGCTCCTCCCGTGGAGGGGAGGTGAGGCTCAGGGCACCCAACTGAGGGCACCCAGCACACCCCAAGTGCCACCAGCAGGCAGCCTCTCCACTGCACTGCTCCCAGCCCAAGCCACTTGCCAGGTCCTTGAGTCTGCATGAAGGCACAAAGGTGTCCAAAAGGGCTTGCTGGGGCAGAAGCACCTCCCTCTGTGCACCTCCTTGCAGGTGATGTACTCTGAGCCTTTAAACCTCAGGCTGTCAAAGCCCTTTCTTTGCTGGCTAATGAAAGGCATTTGGGGGATTGCATCTGAAAAGAGCTGCACCATTTGCCCACGAACCCACAAGGCAGCTCCTTCAGGTTCAGCACTGCCAGGTCCTGCTGCAGAGCAGTGCTCCAGCTCAGGAGACATCTCCCTTACTTGAGACCACTGTTGTTCTTTTCTTCTCTCACACAGACCTCGACCACCGCAGGAGGCGGCGCAGCGAGTCGAGCTCGGAGAGGCAGAGTAAAACTGGAAGCTGGCACAGGACTCTGCTGCCTTCCCTCCTCCTCAGCCCCACTGCCTGCAGCAAACGATGCTGCTTGCCCAGAAGCAAGACGCTGGCACACCAGAGGCTGGCAAGCTGTTGGGTTTCTCTCCATCAGCTCATGGAATGGTCCCTCCCTGTGCTGCTCCAGCATCCCCATCCCCGTGCAGGCGGCACTTGCTGAACCCGGGCTGCTCCTTCCCAGAGCAGAGCCAGCAGAGGGAGCAGCCACTGCAGGGGAGTCACGGCGGGGCTGAATGCCTTTTACTGGATTTTGAGTCCAGAGGTTGTTCCCTGGTAGCTTGCACGAGTCACCTGGAAAGGTCCAAGCCAGGACCGCAGCCAGGCTGCAGCTTCTCTTATCAGAGTCCTGGATAGAGAACTGACACCAGCCTCCAGCCTGGAAAATGGCAGCACTCCAATCAAACCCAAGCCTGTTCCTGGGCAGTAAAACCTGCCCCAGGGGCTCACAGCCACTGCCCAGCCAGTGTTGTGAAGCACTGTGCTCTCAGAGCCCTGGAAGACTGGACCCCAGTGGGACTCACGTCGCCGACGGCCAGCAGGAGAGGCTCAGTCACAGCACAGTTTGGTCCTGCCCTGTATGAAACACCAGAGAAATACCAGCTAGCAGACTTAGGAGACAAACTACTTAATATTTTCCCTTTGGAAAACTGGAGAAATGTCTCTAATGGCAGAGCTGGGAGGGAACACAGATGCTGGTTCTGCCTGTGAGGGGTTTGCTGGTGGGGGCTGGTGCACCCCAGCAGGCTGTGAACACTTCACTGAGCTGGGCAGTGTTGCACCCTGCAGATGCACCCAGCTCTTCAGCTGTGGGTGAGGGAAGTGAGGATCTGCAGATCTCCAGCCACCCCTTTGCAAAGCCATTAAACCTCTGCTGATGAAGCACTGCACAGCTACCTGCTGCTCCCACCCAGGATCTTCTCTGCTCTTACAGAATCCCAGCATGGTGAGAGTTGGAAGGGACCTCTGGGGATGATCTCATCCCCTGCTCTGGCAGGTCACCCACAGCAGGGTGCCCAGGATGGCATCCTCATGGGTTTGGAATCTCTCCAGAGAAGAATCCACAATATCTCTGAGCAGCCTACTCCAGGCTCCACCACCCTCACAGCAAAGAGATTGCTCTTTCTGTTCAAATGGAACCTCCTGGGTTCCAGTTTGTGCCCATCGCCCCTTGTCCTAATGCTGGGCACCACTGAAAAGTGTCTGGCCTCATCCTCTTGCCTCCCAGGGGCCCTCTAGCTCTTGCTCAGCATTGATCAGATCCCCTCTGAGGCTTCTCCAGTTAAATGCAACTGCCAGCACTGCTGGAGCTGGTTGTTAGAGCCCTCACCACCCTGTAAACCTCCACAGCTCTGCCCATCCCTGCTGCACCCACAGACTCACCCTTGTGTGGGGGTGAGGACAGGGCAGAGCTGAGCTGCTGCCAGGCAAAGGCCACAGCCCCTCCCCAGCCTCAGGGATGCACCCAGAAGCAGCGTGCTGGAAATGCAGCCACGAATTTACAGCCCCCAAAGGCAAGCAGAGGAAACCAGGCAAAGCCAGGGCAGGTCAGGAGCTACCCAAGTTCACAGAGCTGCAGGGAATCAGCTCCACGAGCAGCACAGCCCAGCAGGCTGCCAGTGCTCCTGGTCATCTGGCTTTGTGTGGGGCTTGGAGGCCTTTTCCTTTTTCCTTTCTCACAGAACAGAAACCAGGGAGGGCAGAGAGGAGGGGGTATTTTTTAAACTCCTCAACAAAAGTCAGCAAGTGAGCTGTGAGGGTGGGCACAGGTAGATGACAGCCTGTGATCCATGATGATCACATCCTTCATCCCTCTTGCCATCTACCTCCTTACAAGAGCCACCACCGTTGTGCTTTGGGGCAGCACAGTCTGGGGTTTATTAAGGTCTGGTCTGACTTGCACTGCTCTCCTCTGCCTCTTCATGAAACACAGCTGACCTGCCTCCTGTACAGCTCCAGCCTCTCCTTTTATTGGGTTTTCAGGGCTTTTCTTGGATAGGCTGAACTACAGGGCACAAAGGAGTATTGCCTGGCTGTTTGCTAATACTTCCTGCACTCAGGGTCACACCCCATGGAGCAGTGCTGCTCCAGGGTGAGGCAGCTGCTGCACAGACCTCTGTGCTCCAGCTCCCCAGCATCTGTTGGGCACCACAGGATAAGAAAGACCTGGAGTGGCTGGAGCAGGTCCAGAGAAGGGCAACGAAGCTGGGGAGGGGTCTGGGGAACATGGCTTGTGAGGAGTGGCTGAGGGACCTGGGGGTGCTGAGCCTGGAGAAGAGGAGGCTCAGGTGAGACCTTCTGGCTCTGCACAGCTGCTGACAGGAGGCTGGAGCCAGGTCGGGGTTGGTCTCTTCTCCCAAGTAACTAGGAACAGGATGTGAGGAAATGGGCTGAAGTTGCACCCGGGGAGGTTTCAATTGGATATGAGGTAGTGTTGGGTTGATGGTTGGACTTGATGATCTTGGAGGACTTTTCCAACCTTAATGATTCTATGATCATTGCAGTGTCCATCAGGAACAGGAGGAATTTCTGGACTGATCATTGCCCATGGGAACAAGAAAACCTGGATGGGTACATGTCAGTCAGTGCCTGCCTCTTCCTACAGCCCAGGCACTGTTAGTGACTTCAGTGAGCACCAGAGTTGATCAGGCTTCTGCCACAAAACAAGTGTGTCTCCTCACTGCCTCCCTTCCCCAGGCTCCACCACTCCAGTCAGCCCTTTCTCCTTCATTATGGGGTTTGTAAGGCCAGGATTACCTCTGCTCAACTCATCTGCAGAGCTCCCAAGACAAACATGGCTCTAAGTCTTTCCTGGAGGGGTACAGACATTTCATAACAGAATGACTGCCTGGAAAAAAATACCATAAAAAAAATAACAACAATTACAAAATAAAAGACATCAGAGCATGAGAACACAGCTAGGAATGTCACACAACCTTGAGGCTCACCTAAAAGCATGAATTAAAGCACTTACAAGCACCAGGCCAGCTGGGGCAGCAGCTGGATGGCAGAGCTGGAGCAGTGGCCACTCTCCCCCATCCCAGCTGCACACACTGGAGAGCCTTGCTGGGATCTGTGCTGACCACCCTGCCAGCCACTGGCTCAGTCCTGGGCACCCTCCGTGAGGCTAATGCTGAGTCTGGCAGGGTTAACTCTGCCTGGGATGCTCAGGGATGCTCTGAAGACAAGGTTCACCACAGCCTGTGACACAGCCACTGCTGCTCTCCTCCTGCCCCAGGGCAAGGGACCACTGCAGATGGTCCCACCCCTGCTCCTCGGTGCCACCCCTGCTCCTCGGTGCCACCCCTGCCGTCTGGGAGGCAGCACAGAGCCAGATGGGCACAGAACCCAAACCAGCCCCTCGTCCACCCCTGAGCAACCCCAACCAGCCACCCCCATTCCTCAGTGCCACCCCCACCATCTGGGAGGCAGCACAGAGCCAGCTGGGCACAGAACCCAAACCAGCCCGTCGTCCACCCCTGAGCAACCCCAACCAGAGGCACAAGGGCTCAGAGCAGGGTCCCAGCCCCAACTGGCCCCTGTCCCTGTCCCCATCCCCTCAGGGGCAGCCAGCCCCAGGAGCAGAGCAGGGCCTGAGTGAGAGACAGATGTCAGGAGCAGTCAGTGCTCCTCTTCCTCAGAGGCAGGAACGTCGGCGACGTTAGGAGCCTCAGAGCAGCTGAAGGGAAAGGCTTATTAGAGAGAAAACTCGTTCTGGCAGTCACAGGAAGATGGTTAAAATTCAGATTATGCAAATTCAAGTAATCTGTACATGCAGATCCATCACACGCCCCCAGCGCCGTGGCTGGGGGCGAGCTGAGCCCCAGGAGGAGGTTGGTGTGTGACCCCCCTGGAGGAGGCTGGTGTGACTCCCCCTGGGAGTGCCAAGAGGCTGCTGGCCAAGAGGATGCCTTCACTAGGTGGAGAGTGGAATCAAACGATGCCATCGGCACAGGACGCACACGGGTGGCAGCTCAGCCCCACACCCATCCATCCTGCCTGGCCCGGGTCCCAGCTGCCCCCCGAAAAGCCCTGCATCAAGAGCCTCTCCCCCCACTCAGCAGCTCCCAGAACAGAAAGCCAAGCAGCTGCCTCACACAGCCATGGTGCCAGGCTGGCAGCAGGGCAGAGCAGAGCCAGGAATCTGCCAGGAGCTGGGGCAGCACCAGCCTGGGGAAACCCACCGGGCTCTGAACACGGGCTCCCCAAAAAGGTCCCAGAGGAGCTGCCGCAGAGGAGGCAGATCACATTCTCCCCTGTGAGTGCCCTGCCATGCACGGGGCTCTGCCTGGCACCAGCTGCCCCACCAGCCATGCTCAGAGAGCTGGGCAGAGCAGCGGGCCAGGGCACGACACCAACCCGGGGCAAACCACAGGGGTGGGAAGGAGTTACCAAACCTTGGGAGGACGTGGAGCCAGCACTAGCTACCTGATCCTGGAAATAACTTCCCCAGGTGGGCAGGACCTTTCCTTTGAAGTTAAAAACCAGGGTTTTTAGCTGTGTGGGGAACACTGGTCCCATACCAGCCCAAGCCTCAGCTAACGAGCTGCTGGCTCAGGTTCCTGCACAGGGCTGCCCCGAGCCACTGCTGACACCCTTTCCAGGTAGGATGAGTCTGATTTTCTCCATGGGTCTCACAAGGTCACAGCCCGTGGCTGAGCCTATAGCAACAACAACTTTTAGCTGCTAAACCAGGAATGAGACAGCAAGAAAAAGAAAATAAACACACTAGGAAAAGTCTGCTCTGTTCCTTGACAGACAGTCAGCTCCACGAGCACACCAAGGAAAGCTAAAGGTCACAAAACCTCATGAAGTCAAAGGCCAAAGCCAGCCAGCCACAGAGAGGTGCTGGCATGGTGCTGAGCAGGCAGCGGTTGGCCCGTGGGCAGGGGCAGTGGGGAGGAAAGGGCAGGGCACACCTCTGCAGGCACCAGGGTGGTGCTTGGCCTGAAAGCCCAAGTCCCTCTGAACCTTTTGAGCCCATCTCCACTGCAGAAGGGAGGCTGCGGGTGACAGGTCCCATGGAGACACTGAAAGACCATCTCTGAGAGAGGAACAGTCCTCAGCATCTCAGCGACCTGCTCTCCTGGGCACAGCTGGTGCCACAGAGCCAGGCTGACTCTGCAGGCACCAGGGTGGTGCTTGGCCTGAAAGCCCAAGTCCCTCTGAACCTTTTGAGCCCATCTCCACTGCAGAAGGGAGGCTGCGGGTGACAGGTCCCATGGAGACACTGAAAGACCATCTCTGAGAGAGGAACAGTCCTCAGCATCTCAGCGACCTGCTCTCCTGGGCACAGCTGGTGCCACAGAGCCAGGCTGAGAGCCAGACAGAGCCTTACCCCACAGCGGGACCACTTCATCCAAACACCTCCCACGCCCTCCCACCGCTCGTCGGACGCCCCCTCCCAC
>NW_008581102.1:430-631 GCF_000691845.1 Merops nubicus | reverse complement strand
TGGGTCACAGGCACCGCTGGCAGTGCCAGGCTCGTGACCAGCTCCCCCAAACTCCCCCCCCTGCATCCACTGCTGCTGCACAGGGTCAGCGTGCTGCTGAATCAGGACTGTCCTCCCGGGGAGAGCAGGAGCAGTTACCTTCATTGGTCCAGCCCAGCTCCAGCAGCGAGGGCCAGCCCCCCAGACCCACTGCCCAGCGGG
>NW_008581102.1:0-262 GCF_000691845.1 Merops nubicus | reverse complement strand
GCCCCACTGCCTCAGCTGGCGGCTCCCCGGGCTGCACGGGTGCCCCCTCCCTGCTCCGGGCCCATTGTACTGATGTTCTCACCCCTCTCCGACCAACAAGGGAGAGCTTTTCAGCACAGGGACACCCGAGCCCTCATTACAACCCTGGGGCCATTAAGGAGGCAGCAGGAAGGCCATTTGAATCCCCAGATCAGGTGTCTCTGGGCAAGAGAAGAGGGAAAGCCCATAAAACATTGATCAGAGGCTCTGGTAGCTGTGGCAC
>NW_008581101.1:0-5110 GCF_000691845.1 Merops nubicus | reverse complement strand
TCCAGGGATGGAAGTGAGGCTGACTGGATCCTGAAAGAAAATTTATGGTGGCTTGAGGCATTGGCATCAAGCATACATTCCAGTTATGATGGAATGAATTTCACCTAACACAAGCTTAACAGATGGAAAAAAAAAAGGTTGCCTGTACCAGCTTTTCAGCTTCCATCAGATTCAGACTATAAGCCTTGGTGACTTAGCTTCAGGTTCCTGTGAAATGAGCACAAATATACACCCCGTGCATCACCGTTCTTTTACCTTTATGTAGATCCTTCATTTTTTTTTCCAGTTTGACTTAGCTCTCACTGACTTCAGGTGTGCATGGTACAGCTGTAGGCTTCTGCCCTTTCCAGGCTTCCATGCTGTTTCTTGTGCTATTTATGTGCCTGTCATGCCTGTCCCGGTGTCAATCGTTTTCCATCTCATTTCATGTTGTGCAGTACTTGCCCATCTCAGAGTCCATTTTTGTCTGTCTTGATTCTCAGTGTTATTCTTTAGTGCCTGATTCTTTTTCAGTAGTCTTGTCTGGATTACCGGGTGCAGAACCTCTAGTATTTCTAGTTTTGACAGCAGAACAGGACTTGCAATATATTTGGTTATACAGGAATGTCTTGTTCCTATAAAGCAGACATAACTTTATTCTGTTTTGAGCTGATGACTTCAGCTTTATTGGGTCACACAGGTATTCTGAATCCACCCAGGCAGTTGTATAGAAGGGATGGAATTCAGCTGCCATGAGATGTCTCTGCCTGTAGGCAGCATTTAGAAACACTTTGTATCTGTGAGTGAAGAACAGCACCTTTAGTTTTATCTTCAGAGGGAAGTGGGAATTGATAGAGTACGTGCCCAAAGTGAAATTTAGCATGATCTCTATCATTTTTTCCTCTTGAAAATGCTAGCAAATGTGTGGCCTCTTACATGATGCTGTGCTTCTCAAACAGTGTGGGGTGATTTAACCCAGTACCAAGTCAAAGGGTAAAGAGGCATGCAACTTGAACCGTTAAGAGTGGTATCTTAGTTCTTTAGGGGTCTCCTGTCCATGAAATGTCCTTCTATAACTGCATTTGGTCTGTGAACATTTTGTAAAAATCAACACTCAAGATGGCTTGGTAATTTGTTGTAAAAACAAAACAAAACCACCCAACAGATTAAATATTTCCTGAATATAATATCTCAAAAATTTCCACTTAGCACAAAAATTAACATGGTAATTTGGTTTTTTTTTTTTTTTTTTTTTTTTTTTTTTTTTTTTTTTTTTTTTTTTTTTTTTTTTTTTCCCCCCATTTTTTTTTTTTTCCCCAACATCTTAAGTTTTTTATTTACCTGCTGGGGTATCATCTGGTGTCTGATGAAAATGCTCTGGTTTTGCCTCACTAAGACATGGCAAGATGTGCATGTGTATATTCTAATGCACAGTGGATTCTCAACTTAGGTATAATCATTGCAAATTGTTGATGTTCCAAGTGCTTTTCCTCTCAATATTCTGATTGTTAATTATGGGCCTAATCAGAATTTTAAAACAAAACTTGCACATAAAGAGTGTATTCATCCAGTGGGGACATGCTAACAGGTTCTCTCCCTACACAAGTGCTCTGGACAGTAAGGCATGGATCAACTGCCTGGGATTAAAACAGAATCAGAACAGGAGAGGTTTTGTGGCAAAAAAGGTACCTGAAAATTGTTTTTCAAAACCACTATGAATTTTTCTTGGCGTACTTTACACCCTGTGAAATGAAATCTATTCATGCAACAGTGTTCAGTACTGTTAATTGAGACTGATTTAGCTTGCACTTTAACCGTGTAAAAATATCCTGATATCTTCATAGTCTTTTGTGACTTTTGTCCACTCTGCTGCTTTAGCAGTCAAGCTCTTTAGACCATGAGGAGTCTTGAAGGTACAACTGTACTTAGCCACATCTTTTCCTGGGAGGGAATGGCAGAATCTGATAGAAACGTTTTCTGTGCTAGAGCCAGTAACAAGTTTGGCCTGTTTATATCCTCTGCACTGGAAAATTCAGGAAAGGGTACATTCCTGAGATTCTAAGGTAATATGCTTGAAGGCAGACAACCAAGTCTTAGGAAAATACCTTCTCCAAATGTTTACAGCTTTTTTGTACCTTGTACCAAAGAAAGAAAAGAGTACACACAGTTTTTCCTTAATGAGTCATCTTATTCCTTACAATTCTCCCTTTGATAAAATTATTGGCAAGGAGGCTGGTTTCTTCAAAGTGGCACCATTTATTAGAAAACGGAAAGGACGTGAGTGATCATCTTGCAGATTGATAGATTTACATCTGTCTTGTTTTGGAGGCAACTCAAAGGGCAGGTGCAGAGTTTCTAAGCATCAGTGCTGCACCACTTTGGAGTCATGGTACGCTCTTTGTACTTCATAGTACTGTACCCTTTCAACAAGTACTGTGGAAAATGTTAGCTGTCATCCTTTAAACAGTGTGGTATTTTCCTTTTTCTTAATCAGCTGTCCCAGAGCAAAGTTCAGTAGGTTCAGGAAGTATTGTCTAAGTGCAGTTGATCTAAAAATGTAGCAAAAGGAAAACAACTGTATATGAACAAATCATGGAGAGGCTTTATATAGGCTTGTTGATGTCTATAAATACATAAGACAGGGAAGCAGCAGCTTATGACATGGTTATTTCTGGAAAAGCGGAAGGTCTGACTGTCATTATTACACCATACACAGAGCCAGGCAGTTGCTCCTGAAGAAATTGAGTGGAATTAAGAACCTCAAAATGAGAAAATTATAACTGTTATGAACTGTTTGCTCCAGACCTTTTGTCTGCAAGTCGATGACAAATGGCATGTGAATGTCATTGCAATCAGGATTACGATTTTTGCTTCCCTCTCCCCACCCCCTTTTCTTTAAACAAAATACTTTCCTTACCCTTTACAGGGAATACCTGTTCTGACAATGAGCCTGAGAATCTGACAATGTTTAGTGATTTCTGGCAGATCTCAACAAAGAGTATTCCAAAATTGGTGAAGTAATGTCACATCACTTCTTCAGAAGCGACAGTAGATATGTTTACTGAATCCACAGGGGGAAAAAAAGCTAGAAGGAACTAAGTCAGTTTTTGTTCTCTGTATCATAGATCATTATTACCCAGTTACCTCTGTATAGAATATCTTGTGTTCAACTGCTATAGTAAGCATGTTGTAAATATATATAGTAAGTACATGCTAAGCTACAGCACTCAAAAAGACCTGAAGACCTCAATAACTAAAGTTGCTAGTGAGAATTCCCACAGCAATTTGAGTTATAAATCACTTGTTTTTAACACGCCACGTTTCCTGCCTGAACTCTGTTTACACTGAAGAACCCTGTAGAAGCAAGTATTTGCTGTGATACATTAAGACTAGGTAGTTGTTAATGTTAACAAGTGAACTTTTAAGATTTTCCTTTAAACATGTAAGACATTTTCCTCTGCAAAGATTTTTCTTTCGCTTTTTTGGTAATGTGTTTTGGAAACAGTCTTCCTAAAATATGAAATCCATTGCATTTGGCTTTAAGACATATTCAATATAATATAAATATCTGATTAAAAATAAATCACTGATGATTCATGTTTCTTTCCAAATGACAAAAGCCCAAAAGTTTGTTACAAGTCTCCATTTGTTATTACTTTGTTAGATCTTTCAGTTTTCAGTCTGTTTAACAGATTTTATTGATGTTTTATGGTGCTAATTTTCATAATGAGAATGTCATACACTATTAAGTCAAATGTCTGTCTCATCAAACAATGCAATAACTTTATTTTACAAGAGCTATTTGCCACAAAACTTGATTGACTGGTACTAATTATATTCCAGTACTTTAAATCTGTATTAGTTTTATAACAGTTTTATTACCTGGAAGTAACATCAGACTAACTATCCATTAGCTCTCTGAGTCATCCTGCTGGCCTTTGTTGTTATTGGCACAGCATTAACACGTATCCTGTCAAACGGAATTTCCCCAGAATGCCATAATTTATTAAAATAAACATGATTAGTTCTCAGGTCTTCTCAGTCTTAGTTCTTAGGTGTGAGGTGGATGGATTGGCTGGTTTTAAAATCTTTATTTCTAGTACCTGTTGTATAACATCCTCCTTGGTTACTAAGGAACGGGCAAATGGTTAAACCTCATCATGTGACATAACATCTAACCAAATATGGACCTGAAGATATGTCTAAAAATTTGTTTCTCCTGCATCACTATTGAAGGTTTTATTATTTCCATCTGGCAAAAGGTTTATGTAACTGACAAGAATATTGTGGTCTTGATACTTTTAAAAAAAAAATTCTTCATGTTACATGGATCCTGTCAGCTGTGGACTTCCCACTCATGTTTCTAGATTCTCCTATTGATTTTTTTCACTTTGTAACTTCTAATTCATATGGATTATTACTGCATGTCTTAATTTACTATATAGTACTTTTTATTAGGAACTCCTGCTTACATTTGATCACTGAAAGAAGACACCATTTTTAGCTAAAATCATTCCCTCCTTGACTGTGGAGTTACAAGTTCTTGACAAGCCTAAGATATCTTCATAAAGAAACTTCTCACTTTTGACTTTCCCGCTTCATTTTCAATCATCATTTTAATTACTCTGCCTGCAACTGAAGTTGCATGTTACTGACAGCTGTAATCCATGTACCACGATCACGGCTGTGTGCAGCAGTGTCCCTCTTCTCTTCTACTCATTCTGCCCTCTTAGTCTGAAGGGTTTTTTAGGATTTAAATCAGATGGATCGTTGCACAATGTTGGTGATAATTTCATGTTCTTTGGCTTATTACCTCTTCTAATGTCAATACATTAGAACTAAAGGTCTGGAAAGTGTCATCTTGTAGTGCACTTTGCCACACTAATTCATGCAGGGACTGAGCCTATATTGTGTCTGCTGCCTTACAAGCTTTAACAACCTGCTGCCTACTCCGGATCATCCCCCTTATCTCCAGATCAGAAAGAGGTAGCACTTGCACCATCCTCCTTTTGATTTTTTTTTTAACATAGAAGTTTACCATGGGAAATGGATTTTTATAAAAGCCCTGTTAATGAAGTCTTCCCAAGTCATGAACTCATTTGTCTGTGCCACAGTTTGGGGTCAGGGCAGC